>NC_038243.2:20656658-20657354 GCF_000004515.6 Glycine max
AGCTCTGGTTACGGGCCTCTATCAGTCCTACAGGGTGCCCGTACCCCCCCGGCAAGGTCACGTCATCATAGGTAAGTATGCACATCGCTCAACTGATTTCTGATTTCATCTATTGTTTGCAGGGATCGCGACTGCAAGACACCTAGTGGACCCGAAGAAGTCCAATAGGGTCTTGGAATTGTCAAGCTCTAATTACGGGTCTCTGTCAGTTCTACGGAGTACCTGTCACCTCCAGCAAGGGCATCAAGCCCCCTACTAATCGAGCTTTCATCAAGAAGTACTGCGCCCCAGACAGGCGCAGGGCGAAACACCACAGCAGCATTGGGATGGTCGGCAGCGGGAAACAGACGCACCGCCATCACCTCTAGAGTTCACCTCTGCTCATCCACAAAAAGGTTTGAGTATTGCCTACACAACATGGCCGACCCATAGGCGACCAAGTCCAAAGCCAAAGGTAAGCAAAGTACTAGGTCAGTGACCGACAAGTCATAAGGCGTCCAGCTAAAGACGTTAAAGAAGCGCTACTAGGAGGCAACCTAGTACCTTTTGAATAAAACGAGCGCAAGCTCGGAAGGTAGTCATACCTCACAAAATATATATATGTTTAGGTAGTGAAAATACCTTAGATATGCATGTATGTAAACAAAAAAAACACTTCACAAAATATATATGTATGTTTAGGTAGAAAGATACCTT
>NC_038243.2:20657944-20701635 GCF_000004515.6 Glycine max
GACCATAAAATTTTGACGCATTTGTGTCGTGGAAATAATGTGGGGCACCCTTTTATCCTTGAACCAAACCAAGCCCTGACATGTATCATGTCTAGCCATTCTACAAGCTTTGAGCCAAAATCCTGACTCACCATAAACCTTGACCCAGGGTGAGAATGTCAATCCTTACCTTCGGAAGCGAAAAGAATAGAAGGGAAATTTCCAATCAAAGAAAAGGAAAGAAGGAAGATTTCCAATCAAAGAGAAAGCAAAAAAAGAAAAGAAGGAAAATTCCCAATCAAAGAGTGGGAGAAAGCAAAAAGAAAAGAAAGAAAATTCCCAATCAAAGAATGGGAGAAAGAAAAAAGAGAAAAGGAGGAAAGAAAGCTCCTGATCAAGGATCGAAAGAAAACAGAAGAAATGTGCAGAGAAGTCTTTGGACCGGACAATATCTGAACAATACAGAATTGTCACCAAATGAACAAAAAGGGAAGGAAAGGAAACCACGACCTAAAATGGTCTTCTCCCTTTGATTACCAACCAAAATCCCGTGCGCTAGCGACTTTTTTTTCTCGCCCCGCACTAAACAAAAAAAAAACAGAAAAAGAAAAAGCCAGAAAAATCAAAAGCCAAAAACACACAAAAGCCGAAAAAAAAAACCACCAAAAGAACCCATTCCCAAGGGAAGCCCTATTGATCCATAATCGCGCATGTAATTTTTGATTTGATAGGAAATAATTTGCAAAGTCAAGTCATGACATATCTATGGTTCGGAATTAGGATGAAACACTTACCTGTGCAAGATTGATACACTTTGAGTGATTTTCTTCTATTTTTGTCGAACCCGGTGTTTCCTCTAAATGGTCATTTAGAAACGAAATGCTAACATCCAAAATCTCATTTATGGTTATGGGGGATCCCATCGGCAGACTCTCCTTCCCCGGTAGACGCATTGTTTTTCACTCAAAAAAAAAAAGCATATGCTGCTCTAAATCAGTTGGAATATTTGTCTCTTTGCTAAAGCATGTTTGCATTTTAGTGGAGAAAACAACGAGACTTTTTCAAGTCTCACAAGTTATCCAGAACTACGTAGGTCTGAGTTCCTCATTAGAGGATACGTAGGAGCAAGAGCCTCGCTTTTGTCGACCATACCGCCTTTTGTTGCCATGACTCAAGAGCTGGTAGCCCGCGGAGACACCTTACGGTTATCCGCACCTCGTCATTCAGTGACCCCAAGTGTGATTGACGAGCAGAGACCAATATGGTCATCTGCGCCCTTTCCGGAGATGTCATCATTTTCCGATGGAGACTTTTCAAGTCTCACAAGTTATCAAGAACTACGTAGGTCTAAATTCCTCATTGGAGGATACGTAGGAGCAAGAGCCTTGCTTTTGTCGGCCGCCCCATAATCTTTGTCATACCGACCCTGAGGTCATGTGACATGCACCCTTGTATCATCCAGAGGCGGCGGGCCCGATGATACGCGGAGATACCTTACGGTTATTCGCACCCTTTTGTCATCCAGAGGCGGCGGGCCCGATGACAAGCAGAGACCAAGTTTGGTCATTCTGCACCCTTGTATCATCCAGAGGCGGCGGGCCCGATGATACGCGGAGATACCTTACGGTTATTCGCACCCTTTTGTCATCCAGAGGCGGCGGGCCCGATGACAAGCAGAGACCAAGTTTGGTCATTCTGCACCCTTGTATCATCCAGAGGCGGCGGGCCCGATGATACGCGGAGATACCTTACGGTTATCCGCACCCTTTTGTCATCCAGAGGCGGCGGGCCCGATGACAAGCAGAGACCAAGTTTGGTCATTCTGCACCCTTGTATCATCCAGAGGCGGCGGGCCCGATGATACGCGGAGATACCTTACGGTTATCCGCACCCTTTTGTCATCCAGAGGCGGCGGGCCCGATGACAAGCAGAGACCAAGTTTGGTCATTCTGCACCCTTGTATCATCCAGAGGCGGCGGGCCCGATGATACGCGGAGATACCTTACGGTTATTCGCACCCTTTTGTCATCCAGAGGCGGCGGGCCCGATGACAAGCAGAGACCAAGTTTGGTCATTCTGCACCCTTGTATCATCCAGAGGCGACGGGCCCGATGATACGCGGAGATACCTTACGGTTATTCGCACCCTTTTGTCATCCAGAGGCGGCGGGCCCGATGACAAGCAAAGACCAAGTTTGGTCATTTTGCACCCTTGTATCATCCAGAGGCGGCGGGCCCGATGATACGCGGAGATACCTTACGGTTATTCGCACCCTTTTGTCATCCAGAGGCGGCGGGCCCGATGACAAGCAAAGACCAAGTTTGGTCATTTTGCACCCTTGTATCATCCAGAGGCGGCGGGCCCGATGATACGCGGAGATACCTTACGGTTATTCGCACCCTTTTGTCATCCAGAGGCGGCGGGCCCGATGACAAGCAGAGACCAAGTTTGGTCATTCTGCACCCTTTTGTCATCCAGAGGCGGCGGGCCCGATGACAAGCAGAGACCAAGTTTGGTCATTCTGCACCCTTGTGTCATCCAGAGGCGGCGGGCCCGATGATACGCGGAAATACCCGAGTGGTTATCCGTATAAACATTCTTTTGCTATCTGTAAGACAGAACGCTTGATAGCATGCAGAGGCTGACATAGTCTTCTGCACCTTTTGTTCCTCCGGGAACAACAAGTCATTTACATGCGGAAATTTCATGGTCACCCGCGACTCTCGTCAACCGAGAGGAGCGAAATTAGTGTCATACACTGATTTTCGTCCGGGGACCTTTTGCTTGATGACATGCGACCATTCTTTGGTCCTTGTGAGGTGCTTGGCATCCATCATTAGGCAATTTGTGAAATTCTAGGAACGATAAGTCATGGTCACCCGCGACTCTCGTCAACCGAGAGGAGCGAAATTAGTGTCATACACTGATTTTCGTCCGGGGACCTTTGCTTGATGACATGCGACCATTCTTTGGTCCTTGTGAGGTGCTTGGCATCCATCATTAGGCAATTTGTGAAATTCTAGGAACGACAAGTCATGGTAACCCGCGACTCTCGTCAACCGAGAGGAGCGAAATTAGTGTCATACACTAATTTTCGTCCGGGTACCTTTGCTTGATGACATGCGACCTTTCTTTGGTCCTTGTGAGGTGCTTGGCACCCATCATTAGGCAATTTGTGAAATTCTGGGAACAACAAGTCATTTGCATGTGGAGATTTTATGGTCGCCCGCGACTCTCGTCAAATCGAGAGGAACGAAATTAGTGTCTTATCTTTACTTTCCTTTTATCTCCAATAAAAGACAAGTAAAGAGGGGCAACTGTCATACCCTAATTTCGTCCGGGGACCTTTGCTAGATGACATGCGACCTTTCTTTGGTCCTTGTGAGGTGCTTGGCACCCATCATTAGGCTATTTGTGAAATTCCAGGACATGCCGGAAAACCAAAAAATATTGATGCACAATCCGTAAGTTTCCGTGACACACCGGAAATCAAATGGAAGCATCGTTGCATAATTAAGTGAGATTCTGTAACATTCCGTAAGTCAAAAAGGGGATGATTATGTAATCCGCAAGGTTCCGTAACATTACGGAAAGAAAACAAGTATCGTTACGAGATTCGTAAGTTTCCGTAACTTTACGAAAAAAGAATCACCAAAAAAGGTAAGGGGGTGAACTTATCAAGATAGGGGTGTAAATAGCAATTCAAATCTAGGCCCTTCTAGAACATTTTGGAAGTTGGGTTGCTTAAGGAGGAAGCAACTGGGCGGCAAGCTCCTCCACGTTTTTGAAAAATGGTTTTCGGGGCTTCCGCGGCTTCCGTAATACTTCCGTAAAATTTCCGAAAACCTTGGGTAAGCATATTCCACTTAACATTGGTAAAAGGGAAAAGAAAAAAGATGAAAATCAAATTCGAAAACAGTTCCGTAAGGCTTCCGTAACTTTTCCGTAAAATACGAAAAGGGGGGTGAACTTAGTAATTCGGGTGCACTTAGAAATCTTCTTCATTAAGTCTTTGGGTGGCAAGCACCTCCTTTTTTTCTATAAATAGGGGAGGGGGGAGCTGTTTCAAAATGTTCAGCCCCTTTGGCACTTCTCTCTCTTTCGAATTTGCTTGGAAAAATCGTTTCCGTGAAGAAAATCTAAGCCGAGGCGCTTCCGAAACGCTTCCGTAAGCGATTCTGTGGAAATTCTTCATCGTTCTTCACCGTTCTTCATCCGTTCTTCGTTCGTTCTTCGTTCTTCAACGGGTAAGTTTTCGAATTCGAGACTTTCAATTCATTTCTTGTTTTGTCTACTTTCACTTTAATTTCGTTTACTTTCAGTTTTCTTTTCTTCCGTTTTTAACGTGCTTTAACCATTTATTTAAGCCGTTTTCTCGTCTAATAAATGATAAAATGAATTTCAACCGATCATTTGTGTTGTAATCTCGTTTAATCACTGTTAAAACGAAATCTAACCGATCGTTCACGCTATAACCTCGGTTAAACCAAAAAAAGTAAAATAATAATAAAATAATCAAAATATCTTGAAAAATAATAATAAAATAATCAAAATATCTTTGAATAAAATAAATTAAAAAAATCAATCGGACGTTTTTCTTTGGAAGTTTCCTTGAATGAATTGATTAATAACCAAAGTGAAACTAAGACTAAAATAGACTCACAAATCAAGTTTTGTCCGAAGATCACTAAAAACCGTTTTAAGGTCCAACGCCTTAAACGGTCCTCTTTGCTTTTATCGGTTAACATGGACCGTTCAAAAGCATAAAATCAACATGTGACTTTACCGCTTTTGCAAGAACTACGTAGGTCTGATTTCCTCATCGCAATTGAGGATACGTAGGAGCAAAAGCCTCGCTTTTGTCGACCACCCCAAGAGATCGTTAATGGTCCAAATTCCTTAACGCTTCTCTCCTTTCACCCCAAGAGATCGTTAATGGTCCAAATGCCTTAACGTTTCTCTCCTTTCAAAATCAAAAGACCGTTTAATGGTCCAACACCTTAAATGACCTTTTGTTCAAATAAAAAACATATTTTGCAAAAAAGACAAAAAACAAACTTAAAACAAACACTTTGTTCCGAAAGAACTACGTAGGTCTGATTTTCTCATCCCAAATTGAGGAATACGTAGGAGCAAAGGGAAACACCCTTGTCGACCACAAAAAAGAAAAAATATAAAAAGGGTATAAAGGATATAAGGACATAAAAGGGAACGTAAAAATCAAAGTCATGTTTGCACATTCGATTAAAGGCTGCCGTCCCTTGGGACGGACGTGTGGGGTGCTAATACCTTCCCCGTGCGTAAATACAACTCCCGAACCTTTCACTTAAAAGTTCGTAGATCGCGTCTTTTCCGGTTTTTCCGACGTTTTCCTCAAATAAACGTTGGTGGCGACTCCGCGCGTATTCCTTTCGTGGAACACGCATCCCGTGAGTCACGCGTCGCCCTCCCGCCGAAGGGTAGGTTGCGACAATGCCAAATGAAGAACCCCAAAGTATTGTATTATGCCATAAATGACAACTAGCTCCATTTATACATAGCAAAAATTCTATTTTAAGTGACATTCCGCTTAAGCCATCTCTTCTTGCTAAAGCAAAAGTATAAATATGTAAAGCCTGAAATTGGATCTTGCTTGAGCCACCTGAGTCACTTAAGCCAATTTTTGCCATGATGATTTCGCTCTAGTTCTTGCTTGAGTCACTTGTCTTTGCTTGAGCCAAACAACCAACTTTTACTTTTAACAAAAAGGTAATTTTGCTTGAGCCAACTAAGGTGGCTTAATAAGCTAAATTTGTTGTTGAAGGAAATTCTTCAATGCTTCAAATTAGAGCTCCAAATGTTTCTGTCAATTTCTAATATTTCTACATGTAGAATGTAGACAAAATAATAAGATATAACCAACAAAACAAGTTAACTAAACTAAAAACTAGATACCTAGAAATTTTTAACTAAATGAGTCAAACATTACTCCAAATGAGGAGAAAAGTAAGATAATTGCCTAATTAATCATTCAACAATTAGGCAAATAAAGCAATCATCAGGATTCAACTTTTCTAATATGAGAAGTGTACTTTAATTTATAAAGTAAACTATTGATTAGAAGATAAGCTTTTTAGATTTTGATTAATTATCTACACATGTAAGACAAAATTTGAAGTTGTTAAAATATATCGAATATCAAAAAATGATCTTCCCATTTGTAGTTATAACTTTCACTAATCCTCTATAAGGAACCTCTCACTTTGAAGGGGTCAAATTCAAAATGTATTAGAAGATCTCGTGTGTGATATATATTCTGGTGTAAGTATTAAACATTAACATTTGTCCAAGTTCAATAGAAAAGAGTGAGATGATCTTCAAAAAAGAAAAGATTTATAAGATCTTATTATCCTCATCAAGGTTATAGCCTTGATATTGCTAATAGTTAAGCAAATATCTTGGTTTCTAGCATCACCATCCTTGAATTTTTGGAGAACATCTACCAAACCTTTCCTCTGCTTCACCTTGGTCGTCTTTGGGTTTTGACTTTGCTTCTTTGTGTTCATTGATGATGTTTTCAAGTTTCAGATCAATTTGTCAATGCATTCTCCCAATCTAAGGCTTGAAACCAGTAACAAGTTTAGGCCATTTTCCATAAGAAGGAAACAATTCTACTATGTTCAAACTTACTCCAATGGTTATAGTTTCTTTTGTTGGATCAAGTGGCATCAGAATAATTAAGAAATGGGGGTTGAATTAATTATGAACGTGTTTTGACTTATTAAAAAATTATCCTTCTTAATGTTACTAGATTCAATTAGGTTTTACTACTAAGTTATGAGGAAGTAAAGAACAAAAACAATAACTTAGACAAAAGTAAAGCGGAAATAAAAGTACACAACGGAAAAGTAAAGAGTGTAGGGAAGAAGAAGACAAACACAAGAATTTTATACTAGTTCGGCAACAACCCATGCCTACATCCAGTCCCTAAGCAACCAATGGTTCTTGAGATTTCTTTCAACCTTGTAAAATCCTTTACAAGCCAAAGATCCACAAGGGATGTACCCTCCCTTGTTCTCTTTGAAAAACCAAGTGGGTGTACCCTCCACTTGAACTGATCCACAAGAGATGTTGATGGAAGCTTGCTTGTGGGGCTTCCATGGAGGCTGGATCTTTGAGCTTCAATGAGGTCCTTCGATGGTGATTTTCCACCATGGAGATGCAGCGGAAGACAAAGGAGAAGAGGTGAGAGGAGGCGTCATCCACTGAGGAATAAGCCATGGAAGAAGGAGCTTCACCACCAAGATGAGCCTTGGATAAGAAGCTTGGAGAGGATGCTTCAATGGAGGAAAAGAAAGAGGGAGAGAAAGAGAGAGGGGGGAGCACGAAATTGAAGGAAGAAAAAAAGGAGAAAAGTTGAACTTTGAGTTGTGTCTCACAAGACTCTCATTCATCAAAGTTACAACAAGCGTTACGCATGCTTCTATTTATAGACTAGGTAGCTTTCTTGAGAAGCTTTCTTGAGAAAACTTCCTTGAGAAGCTTCTTTGAGAAAACATCCTTGAGAAGCTTCTTTGAGAAAAATTCCTTGAGAAGCTAGAGCTTAGCTACACACACCCTTCTCATAACTAAGCTCACCTCCTTGAGAAGCTTCCTTAAGAAGCTAGAGCTTAGCTACACACACCTCTCTAATAGCTAAGCTCACCTCCTTAAGATGAGAAGCTAGAGCTTAGCTACACACACCCTATAATAGCTAAGCTCACCCTCATGACAAAATACATGAAAATACAAAAAAGTCCCTACTACAAAGACTACTCAAAATGCCTCGAAATACAAGGCTAAAACCCTATACTACTAGAATGACCAAAATACAAGGCCCAAACGAAGGAAAAACATATTCTAATATTTACAAAGATAAGCGGGCTCATACTTAGCCCATGGGCTCAAAATCTACCCTAAGGCTCATGAGAACCCTAGGGCCTTCCCTTGGATCTCTGGCCCAATCTACTTGGAGTCTTCTATCCAATGCCCTTGTGGGTTAGGATTGCATCAGATATACCCTCTCTTGTTCTCAGTATAACAACCCAAGTAGATGTACCCTCTACTTCTACCACAAAGGATGTACCCTCCAATGTGTTAAGACAAAGAATTCTCAGGCGGTTAGTCCTTTGAATCCTTGTAAGGGGAAACAAAAGATATCTCAGGCGGTTAGTCCTTTGAAATCTTTTATTTAAGGGGAATGGAAGAATCAAAAGAATTCTCAGGCGGTAAGTCCTTTGAATTCTCTTGGAAAGAGAGAAAAAAGACACAAAAGAATTCAAGCAGTTAGTCATTCTATTCTTTTGGCAAAGGAAGAAGTGAATGAAGAAGAAGAATAGCATAAGTTTTTGAACAATGAAATTTTCTTGGAAGAGAAAGTATTGAACAAAAACTCTTAGAAAGAAGTTGAGAAATGAATCAGAAATTTATGTAAAAACTTGTTATTGAAATTCATGCCATGGTGACATATTTATAATCATTTGATGACTCAAGTTAAAGTTTGTGACTCTTGGAAATTTCTTTAAAACTAGTCACCTTTTAAAAATTGTGACTCTTTTGAAAACTAGTCACTTAAAAAGTTGTGACTTTTGAAAAAATCTTCAGAAACAAGTCACTTTAAGAATTATGACTTTTGGAAATTTATTTTTTGAAATCAGTCACTGGTAATCGATTACCATTAAGGTGTAATCGATTACACATCAACAGATGTGACTCTTCATGTTTGAATTTGAAAATCAAAACGTTTAGAAACTCTGGTAATCGATTACAAGTATTGTGTAATCGATTGCACAAGTTAAAAATGATTTGAAAATGTTTTATCACTAGTTGTGACTCTTGAAATTTGAAATCTAACATTTTAAAACATTGGTAATCGATTACATGATTATGGTAATTGATTACATGAGTGTAAATCAGTTTTGAAAACAATGCTGACTACTGGTAATCAATTACTACCTTATGATAATCGATTACCAGAGAGTAAAATTCTTTGGTAAAAGATTTTGTGAAAAAATCTTGTGCTACTTAATGTTTTGAAAAACTTTTTTAGTACTTATCTTGATTGAGTCTTCTCTTGATTCTTGAATCTTGAGTTTTGAATCTTGATCTTGATTTTTCTTGAATCTTGAATCTTGAATCTTTGGAATTTTCTTAACTCTTGATTCTTTGGCATCATCAAAATAATCTTGGAAGTCACTGCTTCCACATCTTTTATCACTATCACTGATATGAACTCTTCTTGGTAAAATGATATATATATATATATATATATATATATATATATATATATATATATATATATATATATATTGATAAAAGTATTGCTTCAATGAGGTTCATTGGAGACCTTTTATATGAATCAATCATTTGGACAAGAATGGTGAGTTCCTCTTCTCATATTGTGACGTAGCTCCATGTGGAGCTTGTAGCCCTTGAATATTTTTTGTTAATGGAGTATTTTGCTTCTTGAAGTTTAATGACATTAGAATGGAGAAGGAGAAGAGGTGAGAGGAGGCGCCATCCACTAGGGAACAAGCCATGAAAGGAGTTGCTTCACCAGCAAGAGAGTGCCTTGGATAAAAAGCTTAGAGATGAAGCTTCAATGGAGGAAAAAAATGAAAGAGAGAGAGAGAGAGAGAGAAAGGTGGAAGGAGCACGAAATTTCATGCCTCAAATGAGGTCTGAAATTTGAAGTGTAATTCTCAAATGATCAAAGTTAAAAAAATGCACACACAATACCCTTATTTATAGCTTAAGTGTCACACAAAATTTTGGAGGGAAATTTGAATTTCTACTCAAATTCAAATTTCACTTGAATTTGTAATTTTCACTTAATGCATGTGAAATTACAAAACTACTCTTAATACAAAATCTAGTCTAGGTGCCCTAAAATACAAGGGCTGAAAAATCCTACACTACTAGGGTACCCTCCCTACACTATGGAGCCCTAAATTCAAGGCCCAAAAATAATGAAACCTTAATCTAATATGTACAAAAATAAGTGGGCTCATACTTAACCCATGAGACCAAAATCTATCCCAAGGCTCATAAGAACCCTAGGGCCTTCTCTTGCCTCTTTGGCTCAATCTTCTTGGAGTCTTCTATCCAATGCCCTTGGGGGGGGGGGGGGAGGGGTAAGATTGCATCATTTGTTCCCCCTTGAAAAGGATTTGACCTCAAACCCAGAGGTTCTTGAAACTCAAGGATTCTTTCGTCCAAACCTGTAAAAAGAATAAAACATATATATTAGTGGTGTTGGGTATGTTAGAGTAGGGTAAGGACTGAAAACCCCTTTCCTGGCCATCTTCCCATGAGATAACATGGTTCCTCATCAACTCAATGAGTGGTGCTACAAGTATAGAAAAATATGGGACAAACCTTTTGTAAAATTTTGTTAAGTCATTGAAGCCCCAAATTTCCCTTATACTTGGTGGAGTGGACCACTCAGGAACGACCTTTATTCTCTTAGGGTCCGTGGGAATCCCTTGATCATTATTTAAAAAGTTAAGGAAAGTAATGGAATAAAACACATTTTTATTTATTTTCATGTTGATTATTCCTACAAAAAATTATGAGAAACCTAAGGTGTCCCATATGAGCACCTAGGTTTGTATTAAAACCAAAAATAAGAACAAACCTACCTAATAAGTCCCTATCTACAGGACTCTTGAAGATGTTGGGCGCATGAGTGATTTTACAAAAGAGGGTTGCACCACTCAACACATTCATGATATCACCTATTTTAGGGATTCGGTGCCTAATAATACCTATTTTGGGCAACAAAGCACAAGGATTTAAGCTCTTACAAACCAAACCCTCATCCAACAACTCCTTTACTTGAGGAATAATATCAAGTCCAAGAGGTGTGGCAGTGCTAACAAGTATCTTTTTACAAAGGAGAAGATGTGGAGGTTCTCTAAGAGGGAAAATTTCTTTAATATTTGTCTTATTGCAAAATGAATTTCCTTCTTAGCTAACCTCTTGGAGGAGACACTTACCTCCTTACACTCCTCCTTAACCATTAAAGGTTGTCCTTCTTCTTTGGGGTAGATTTCTTCGCTAGATTCTTCCTCTTTTGCTTCTTCACTTTCACTAAAGAAGGTGAAGTTGTAGCCTCATCTTGGCTACTATAAATGTCTTAGCCCCTCATAATCATAGTTTTCTTGGAGGGGCATTGAGAAGTAATGTGTCCTCTTCCAACACATTTAAAGAACTTTAGAGAACTAGTCTTCTCTTGCATACTAGCCTTAGGGGGTTGTTTTTCTATTGTCTTCCCCTTATCATCTTTGGGCTTAGAAGGTGCAACCTCTAAGATGCCTTGACCTTGGTCTTTCTTTGGATAAGAGTGAGAGCCATACGATCTTGAAGTAGGCTTCTTTTTAAGTTGTTGCTATACTCTTATGCAAAGTCGGACTAAGGAACCTAGCTAAACCTTGCCCCTAACTTTCATATTAAGCCCACTAAGGAACCTATCTATGCTTATTCTTTCCTCCTCCTTAAGTCCAGCTCTTAAAAGGAGTAGTTCCATTTGTTTTCTATATTCTTCAACACTCATACTCCCTTGTCTAAGCCTTTGGAGCTTGTCCATAAGCTCCTTTTCATAGTAGGAGAGAATGTGCTTCTTCCTAAGGGCACTTCTAAGATCATTCCAATACTTTACTGGAGGATCCCCATGAATCCTTATTTCCTTAACAAGGAAAGTCTACCTATAGAAGGCATACCCTTGAAAGCTAAGGGTAGCCAATGGAACTTTTCTCTCTTCACTAATATGATGGAAAGCAAAGAGTTGTTTAACCTTCATTTCCCAATCTAGGTAGGCCTCAACATTATCTTTTCCATGGAAATATTAAAGGCTAAAGTTAACCTCTTGAGGCCTTCTATCTTTTTCTCTTCTTTGGGAGTGAGGTCTAGGATATGACCTATACCTTCCTCTATAATAGTCACTAAGTTCTTCACTTAGGCTCTTATAGGAGTCATGACTACTATAGGAGGCATGTTTTTATTTTCTTAACTCTTTTAGTATTTTCCTTCTTTCTTCTTCCTTTATTTGTTTCCTCTCATCATGATTTATTTCTACCTTCTCTTTTCCTTTTTATTTTTTTTAGTTTTTCTTTCCATAACTTGAGGGAACTCAACTCATCTAAGATTCTAGATAGAGGGTCCTTATGACTAGTACCCTCACCATTAACACTAGATGAATGATGACTCATGTTGGTTCCTAAGTTGTGGTTTTTTCTTGTTGAGGGTTTGTAAAAGGTAAAAGCTAGGGTTCAAAAGAACTCAAGATAAGTGTGATAAGCAAGAAGAAAGTATTATGTAATAACAATATAAACTAGGCATGACTAGTAAAGAAAATAAGCTATGAAAGTAAGCAAGAAATTAAAGTGCAAGAAATGTAAACTATGCGGATCTTAAGAGTGTTTGGATGACCATATTTAAGGTTCCCAACAAAACACTGACTATCCTAAGGGAAAATTGTCTAAAATTATTACACACAAATGGAAGTTTGGTAACCTATTGGAGGCTCCCAACACACTTCCAATGAAAGGCTTTTTTGTTACAAAATTTGAAAGCAATGAAGGTAAGTAAATTGCCAATTACAAAATATTATAAAACAGTCCTCAATTTTGGTGGTTGTTCTCTCTTTGGTGATTCACTCAATTTGCAGTGCTTCTTAGTCCAATAGCTCTTAAGGTGGTTGGCCCCTTTCTTCTTGACTCAAATTCTTCAAGGGATGGCACCAATCCTCCTTTTCAATTCCCTATATGACAACTCACAAATAAGGAAACAAAGAGACAAGCAATAACCAAAGACCAAAAAAATGAAATGAAAGCTAAACCAATAGAGTTTTAACAAGAAAAAATTTCAAGGATTATTCAACAATTAATGCAATGAAAAGCACATAAAAGTAATCTAGGACTCAAAGAGAAACCTAGAATGGCTCTAGAGTAGAGTAGAAAACTAAAAAATAGACTCAAGAAACTTCTAGTTTTGATATTTGTTTTCACACTACTTTTCAATTGAAATTTCATAACTAAGATTGGTATAAAATAGGCACCAATTATAAAACAAATTTTGAGCCAAACATTGAGCACACTTCCATTTCACTTTTTTTCCTTCCAACTTGTATGATTTTTATTATTTTTTCCTTTTATCCAAATCACTTGGTTCTATTTTTCTAATTTTTTCCAAATGTCTAAAAATTTCAGTAAAAATGAAAACTCAAAATTCTTAATGACCAATTCCCAGTAATGGTTACAATTTAGTATGTTCAAGTTGTCAGTACCAGCGATTTCAACCTAGAAATCAAGAGTAGTGTTTATGTTGTGTAAGGCTTGGATAGTTACAATTTGTGTTTGCTTATGCTCAATTGTATTGAATAACTCAATTCAAGAGAGCTTAAGACTTATTTTGATTCACAAATCCAGCCATAATTCAACTTCTTCATAGGCATCATATAGGAAACTTAGAAAACAAAAAATTTCAACAACAAGACTACTTCTTATGGATCATGCATTATTTTGATGATGTCGAAAAGAAATCGCTTGATTGTCATCATAAAAAAGGGGGAGAATGCGAATGTATGTATACATGATTTTGATGATGCCAAAGATAAGCGCTTCTCAAGTTTGATCCAAGTCAAGAATTCAGAAATTCAAAAAATAACTCCCTAGAGTCACAACTCTTCAGAAAATAACTCCTGAGAGTCACATCTGCTCAAGAGATTTTTGAATGGTTATCAAAGGCCTATAAATAGGTGACTTAGGACACAAAATGTATGAGAGAGATATTCCAAGAGAAATTAATTGCCAAATGCTCTCTCAAAAGAAACTCTTGGGCAAACACTTGCAAATCCATTAAGAGTTTCTCCATGGACTTCAATTGTAATATCCTTCTCTTCAAGAGAGAATTCTTCTTTCTTTTTTCTCATTCAAAGAGATTTATTAAGGGACTGAGGGTCTCTTAAGTTGTAAGGATTCCTGAACGCAAGGGATGGGTTGTCCCTGTGTGGTTCAGACTTTGTAAACGGATTTTTACAAAGGGAGTAGAAAATCTCAAGTGGGTTGCTTGAGTACTGGACATAGGCACGAAATTTGCCAAATCAGTATAAAACTGTGTTTGCATTCTCTCTTCCCTTATCTCACTTATTTTGTTGCAATCAATTTTTTCTTTTATGTTTAAAGAAAATTATTAAATTGATTGTTGCTTCTTTTGCATTCTAAGCCTATCTCTCTTAAGTTATTGAGGCCGCTGGTCCAACACTTCTAGGAATTGATTTAGAGCAAGTTATGAACTAAATAACATGCATTAATTAGACTCAAAATTCAAAAGATAGGCTAAGAATAGCAATAATACTTGAACAAATGTATCTAGAATTCAATCAACAAAATCAAAATTCAACACAAACTTAGAACATAATGTGACAATTATTATAACTAAACATGACTCTAAGACAACATGGATTAAGTGATTTACACTTAGATTTTTGTGCTTTTTTTTCTAATCAACATTTTGCAAGAAAATTGAGATCTAAAGGTTCAGCACAAGAAGATTGTGACTAAAACAATGATAGAACCTAAAATCAAGATAAAAACATGATTCAATAGTAGATCTATAAAATTTGAATCATAGAAATGCAAGAACAAGTGGATCTAAGATTTAATTGGTTTATTTTTTTGGATCTACTCTAAATAGCACCAAATTACAAGACAATGGAGGGGATACATGGAGAATAAGATGAAGAACATGGAATTAAAGTGAATTGACTGAACAAAAAGATAGAGGAAGCAAAATAACATCACCTAGACGAAGATGCTCTGATACCACATGATGTAGCTCCGTGTGGAGCTTGTAGGCCTTGGATCTTCTTCATCAATGGAGTCCTTTGGTTCTTGAAGTTTAATGGAAGCTGAATGGAGAAGGAGAAGAGGTGAAAGGAGGCTACATCCACTAGGGAATAAGCCATGGAAGGAGGAGTTTCACCACTAAGAGAGTGCCTTGGATAAGAAGCTTAGATATGAAGCTTCAATGGAGGAAAAGAATGAGAGAGAGGTGGAAGGAGCACAAAATTTTGTGCCTCAAATGAGGTCTGAGATTTGAAGTGTAATTCTAAAATGAACAAATTTGAAAAAATGCACACACAATGCCTTTATATATAGCCGAAGTGTCACACAAAATTGGAGTGAAATTTGAATTTCTATTCAAATTTCACTTGAATTTGAATTTGAATTTGTGGAGCCAAATTTGGAGCCAAAATTTCACTAATTATGATTAGTGAATTTTAGCTATGGTTCAGCCCACTAATCCAAAATCAAGTCCAAGATTCTCCACTAAGTGCGCTTAGGTGTTATGAGACATGTAAAACATGAAGGACATGTACAAAGTGTGACTATATGATGTAGCAATGAGATGTAGCAAGCAAATGTTCACCTCTCCCTCCAAAATTTAATTGGATTGGGCCTCTCCCAATTCAATTAAATTTATCTCCCAACGCACACACACATCAAATAGTGCACTTAATGCATGTGAAATTACAAAACTACCCCTAATACAAAAACTAGTTTAGGTGCCCTAAAATACAAGGGCTGAAAAATTCTACATTACTAGGGTACCCTCCCTACACTATGGAGTCCTAAATACATGGTCCAAAAATAATGGAACCTTAATCTAATATGTACAAAAATAAATGGGTTCATACTTAGCACATGGGCCCAAAATCTACCCTAAGACTCATGAGAACTCTAGGGCCTTCTCATGCCTCTCTGGCCCAATCTTCTTGAAGTCTTCTATCCAATGCCCTTGAGGGGTAGGATTGCATCATATTGGCTTGAATGAATTGACACGTTTTTGGGTGAAAAGCTCCACCATGCAAATGTTTTATAGCTATCTCCAATAGCGTTCGTTCCCCTCACTCTTAATACTAAAATGTAATCCAAGCGATGTAAAAAAATGTAATCCAAGCAAATGAAGTTTTTGGATAACATTCTTGAAACTTGAAAGTTCATCAACTGATCGAATACTTTCATGATTAACAGTAATTTTCTGTCGCACATTCTTTTATTATAACAATCCTTATGTTTCCACATAAAAGAAAAAACAATCCCTATGTTTCATAACCTTGGATTTCCTTACTTAACCTAAGATGATAAAACTATAAGCAAAACCGGAACTAAAAAAAAAACAAAGAGCCAATTCATATTAATATGTTCTGCCCTAACAAAAAAGAAAAAAACTAAAGCAACATATTGTGATCATTCGTTCAGTTGTAAGATGATTCCTTCATTCCTTAAGCAGAGTAGAGGTGCCACGCTTCATGGTCAATATATTTGCTGCTGATTCTGGTCCACGCTCTTCCTGTCGCCCCACCAAAATCACACTCAAATTAGTACTAATTAATCATGCTTAGAAAAGAAACCACAATGATAATAACACCAACAACAACATTTCAACATTATTCATTCATCAATTCAAGGCTCATAATTAATTAATTAACATTGTTGTTAATCATGCATCATCAAAGGCTAGTGAATAAATAATTTGTTATCCAAGAAACTAACTGACTTGGTGCGCATCATATATAAAAATTCAGCCGTGTCATTTGAAAAAGCAAGACTCTTAAAGCAATTCTTACTTTCAATTATCTATTTGTTCTCTTAATTAATAAATTACTATAATTGAAGTTTAAATTATCCTCAAGATGCAAGTAGGCAAACTAATCAAAGTTTGAACTAAATCAAGGGATTTTCTTCAAAAAAATAGAAAAACTAAAAAATTAAGGCAATTTTGGAAATAAAAATCCAAATGTAATATGGCCATAGAGGAAATTATTTAAAAAAAATCTTATAGTAAATAATATTTCAGAGAAATTGATTTCTGAACAAGACTAATGGTGTCATGTAGTTTAATCTCACCCAATGAGATAAAATTATTATTATTTTATGAAATGGAATGTAGAAAATAGCAAGTATATATCATTAAGTGGTAATAGCTTTCTTAACCAGATTGCAATCTTGTATAAAGGTAGGATACAAATACTTCAATTGAATGAACATAGTAAATAATTCAACAAATAAATAGGTGATGGAGTTCAAATGATGGACCTCTATGGTCTTGTCTTCATTGCTAGTTTCAGGACACTCCGCTTCAAGATTCATGCGAATCAGTTGGAGCACGGATCTTTCTTTCTTAAGACTTTCATATTTTTTACGTAGCTCTTCAAATTGTTTCTATCAAGAAACATAAGATGAAAACATCATATGAAATACAAAATTTGTTAAAAAAAAATAAGTTTTTCACCGTTTATGTTAGTTGTTTCTAGAAAGAAGCCAAACCAAATTCACAAAAGATGTAATAAACGTCAGTGAGAAGCACAAGTAAAAATTTGCTGCTTTGGTATCAAAGATATGATTTGCCTTTTTGGCAAGCCATGTTCGTATGTTACAGAATGAGTTTATCATAATGAATTTATTAGCTTACTTTTCAGCAAAATTAGATGACCTTGCATTTATATTAACGAATTTTCATTGGTATTGATTAATAGAAAGGTAGCAGGAAGAGAAAAGGAGAAAAAGAAATTCTTATATTCTTTATAGTGATTACAAAATAAACTTAGCTCTAGAGAAACTACAAGGAAGCTATTTATAGACTATTGATTGTTGACTCAGCAATCAGTTACAACTTAACTTGAATAGATACAATTAACTAAAGATATAACTGTCACTAATATATTGCAACATACCAATACAACTATACCTCTATTACTAATGAAGTCGATTTAGATACAATGGTAGCCATGATGAAAACATCATGAGGGATGATATATCTTTAATACAATTTTGGATAGATTCGGCATGAAAGATAGTAAATCAAAGGATACACCCATTGTTAAAGGAGACAAGTTAGTCTCAAACAATTTTTCGTTAGTAATCTTGAAAAAAAACAGATGCAAAAGATTCTTATGTATGCTTAAGTTTGTTTTTGTCTTAACATTTTAGTGAGAGTCATAGGGGAGATATATATGAATAATCTTGGTATGTAGCAATAGGAAGTAGTAAGATGTGCAATGTGTTATTTGAAGAGAGCAATATACTACATGTTTACTTATCAGAAGTCTGACAAATTAGAGATCATTAGGTATTTTGACTTTGATTTTGCAGGATGTCCAAATAGCATACACTCCATGTTAGGATACATCTTTAACCATGGTGGTGGAGTTAATATCAAAACCTTGAGACATCAAACCATAAGATATGACTACAAATTTTTGTCACTAAGCTACCTATTGTTTCCAACATTTAATAGGTTATTAGGTATTTATTGTGACGACAACTCAGTGGTGTTATACTCCAACAACAGTAAGAGTTCAACCAAGTCAAAGGTTATTAACTTGCAATTTTGGTAGTTAAAGAAAAAATTCAGGAAATATATATATATATATATATATATATATATATATATATATATATATATATATATAAAAGAAAAGATAGTATGCTAGTTGACCCACTTACTAATGGTTGACACTTTAAGCATAAGCTTGTTGCTCGTATGGTGTTGTTTCCATTGTTGCCTTGGTTTAGTGTAAGTCTTTATGTTCTACATTTGGATTCAGATTGCACGTATTTGATTTTTTTGTTAAAATAAGGATTACGGGTAACAAGTTTATTATTAAACTTATTTATGTGCAATACTTAAATTGCACTTAAGGACTTCAATTGATATCTTTAAAGACTTAAGTTAAACCAGTTGGAAATAGACATGTTTGAGATCATATTGCATACAATTTCCATGTTGCTCATTCATATTGATATATATCATTGAGTGTATTGACGAAAGCCATGGCGATTCCATTATTGCATGTAATTTTCAAGTGAACGTCTAAAGATAAATAACATACAAATGTGTGCCTAAGGAATTGTGATACAATTGTTACACTACTAGAAAAATGCAATTTCACGAAAGAAATTAGCGACCAATGTATTTCAGTTGCTATTAGCGATTGAAATCGCAGCCAAAAGGCTTCTGTCGCTAATTGACATCGAATTTGTGACCCAAGCTTACATGGTGGCTAAGTTGCGTCAACGACCGAATTAGGAACCAAAAAGATGGGTTGTTGAACTGTTTGGTAGCTATTTCAGTCGCTAGATATCTACAAATACAAAGTACTATAGCGACGGAATTAGCAACCATAAGGAACTTGAAGGTAGCGACAGAATAAGGTGTGGTCGCTGTGTTGTGATTATTTTGGTCGCCATGAAATAATATCTTGATATTAGCCACTAAATTAGTGACGAAATGTTTTTTCTCTAAAAATTAGAAACTAAATTTTTAATTTATTATAAATCATTATAAATATATAATATACTTAAATACATCTCATACTTGAAAATTATTGAAAATGGTATCTTAGTAATATTTTTAAATTAACAGACCAATATTTACAATATTTTATCAATCATAATAAATAGACAATATTTTAAATTATACTATGATAATTTTTGTTAAAATTAACAAACCAATATTTATATGTTTTTATTAAGATAAATAAATCATGTTTATTATTAGTCTTTTAATTTGTGTTTTGTACAAAATAATTATATAATTATTTAGAAATTATAGTAAATAAATATGCTTTATATTATGGAAATATCTCATAATTAAATTTTATAATATTAAGTATTTTAAAATATAAGGCATAAGTTTAACACTAATGATTCACCGAGGTTCAATATGGTGTAAGTGAAATTTATGCATTAATGAAGACCCAACTTGACTATAGTACAATATTGCACTAAGCAAGGCTTAATAAGATGTAATGTGTAACTTTTGCATTCACTAAAAGCTCAAATTGACTTTAATTTAAGGCTTGATTACAAAATCTGCCCCCCTATTTTTTAATTCACTCCTCAAAATAGTTGACGGTTAAATTTTAAATGTTGACTAGACTAGAAAGTTCACTAATATTTTTTGAAAAAAATAAGAACTTTAAAAATACTTGAAGAAGGACTAAAATCATGGTCCTTAGAATGAGACACAAACTCCTTTACCGCTACACTCAAGTGCTCATTTGAGTATTTAAGCAAAATATAGTATTAATATAAGTTTTATGCAAAAACAAATCGAAACTCAATTTTTTTAATTTATTATATTTTTTATAATCTTATATATTATATTTTAAGATATAATATAAAATATTACATTCTATTTTCACATAAATTAGAACATGTATATTTATATAAGTTGTTTTTTTTGTTTTATATATTATATTTATCTTTTAAAATAATGCTTGTGATTTAGTGACAACATTTTTATCTATATTAATATATTAATATTATTTATTATAATATTAATATAAAAAATAATGTCAATAAATCACATATATAAATATTTTAAAAAAATACTGTCATTTTATTTAATTATGTATCTTTAATATATAATTTAATTCTTTAAAAAAATTACATACATGATTAAATAAAATTTAATATAAATAAAAAATACTATTATAATAAATCACTATAATATCTTAGTATAGGTAACAAATATTATCGTTAGATCACATATATAAATATTTTAAAAGATAATAAAATACTGTAGTTTTATGAAATTATAATTTATATAAAAAATATGCATTAAAGATAACATTTATATTATATCTTTACTTTATAAAATAATTTTTGAATAATCAGATAAACATACATAAGATTATAAAAATTGTCATTTCAATTTCACGTGCTTTATAGACTTATCATATGGTTTTTGTCTATTTTCTTCCTGTTTATGTCTATGTAACTCATGTTTTTGTCTATTCGTGTGTTGATAAATATTTTAATTCTTTATTTTTCTTATCTCTATCATTGTTATCATTATCTGCTTAATTCTCACTTTTGTTGTCCTATGAAGTCCAACCAAAAATTTTATATTGAAATTTTAAGTATTAAAATAATTTCATTTGAACAAATTTCTTCCTTACATATTTAATATTACTAAATGATAATTTAAGGCAATATTTATTGTAACATATTTTATATTTTTTAAAAGAAGAAATTCAACCAAACTTTTAAAAAATGAGCTTTTTTATAAAAAGGAAAAATTATAAAATTTTATTTTTAAGAATTTTAGCTCTTCTTTTATCTTTATCCTAAATTTCTAGATTCAAGAATAGATGATCTAAAAAATTTAATGCATGTAAGCATTAAAGTTTTATATATAGAACATAGATGTTTCTATATCTTTAAATATATTTCATTTAGGTGGAAATAAAAAGATTTATAATGACTTATAATTTGTTAATTAAACATTCTATTTTTTAACTTTAAAATTTTACCATTTTTTTATTAAGTTCTCGAGGCTTCTTTTTTTTTTTCCTTTTTTACTTTTTTTTAACAAAAAGGATCTTTTTTTAACTGATTCTTTTTATTGATGGTAGACTGTTGCTAATTTCCCTCGTTCCTTTTGTTATGTTTACAATATATTTCTTTACCTACTTCATTGAAAGTTGGTTTTCTTAAATTGTATAACTTAGTAGTTTTTACATTTGAAATCAGAATGCGTGAGTAACAGACTATTTCATTAACCATTTTATAGATTTGAAAAGAGACAAGTGCATAAATTACTTGTTCATTTTTGTATCATTTTCTACTAATTATTAGCTTTATGTCATTGATTAATTTTAGCTTTATGACACAATAAAAGCTTCACTTAGATTCCTTTTCTCGAGGTGGTAGACACACAACAAATATGCAGCTAGCGACAAAGGCTAGTAAATAAGAAAACTCTAAAAGAATCAATATTAGAGAGCAATTGTTCAAGATTGTTCTGGCTCCTCACTTTTGCACATTCATAAACACAATATATTGATATATAAAAAATATTATTATAATAAATAACAAGAATATCTTAATATAGGTAACAAAAAAACTCACTGACATCAAATCACGTATATAAATATTTTAAAACATAATAAAATATTATCATTTCATAAAATTATAATTTATATAAAAAAATAATACGGTAAAGATAAAATTTATATAATATCTTTACTGTATAAAATAAGTTTTGAATAATGTGATAAAAAATACATAAGATTATAAAAGTATAATATATAAAATAAAAATAAAGCTTATATTACTATACATATTCTAATTTATGTGAAAAATAGAATTTAATCTTATATATTATATTTTAAAAGATAATATATAAAATTATAAAAATGTAATCAATTAAAAACGAATAAAGTTTAAGTTTTGAATTATTTTGACATAAAACTTACGTCAATATTATATTTTGCATCAAGTATCTAAACGTCATGTGAGTGTAGCGTTAAAAGAGTTTGTTACTCACTCCAAGGATCATGGTTCTAGTATGAATGAACACTTTTATTTATAAGTTTAATTATACAATTTAATTAAGAATTATATTTATAGTCTTTAATTATTAATCAGGTCTAAATGTAACAAATGAAAAAACAAAAAACATAGCATATTTTTTCTTAGCGACTGAATCTGTGACCGACTGATTTTATTTTAAAATTCATTACCAAATGAATGAATCATATTATTAATTTATTTTATACTTAAAAATTAAATATTTATAGCAATCGAATTGCATTTTAATTATTTTTATAAAAAAATTAATTACTAAATAGCGACCGAATTAGCGATAAAGTTGCATTTTAATTTATTTCATTTTTTAAAATTAATTATTGCAAAGCGATAGAATTAGCGACTAAAATTATTTGATCTTATATTATTAGCGACCTAATAGCGATAGAATTGCATTTTAATTAATTTTATAAAAAAAAACTTAATTATTAAATAACGACCGAATTAGCGATCAAGTTGCATTTTAATTTATTTCATTTTTAAAAATTAATTATTACAAAGCGATAGAATTAGCCACCCAAATTATTTGATCTTATAATATTAGCGACCTACTTAGCGACAGGATTTTATTTCACTTTGTTTCATTCAAAATTTAGTTATTTATTAATGACTAAATTCGCAACTGCATATTTCGGTCGCTGCTTTGGTCTCAAGAAAAATAGCAACCAAATGCACAACCACTGAATTATATGTACTTGTGACAGAACATTTCGAACGATAAATAGTCACCAAGTTAGAACTCGGTCGTTGAGGGAATAGCGAATAGGGTTTCTGTGACGCAGATAATTCGATCGCTATTTCGATTACTAACATTTTAGCGACCAAATTGAACGATTTAGAGACCGAATTTGGCGGTCGCTAAACCATGTTTTTTTTTGGTAGTGTGTTATAATATGTAGTCCAAGTGGGAGATTGTTGGAATTTTATATTTAGTAATTAGTGTGGGCAAATATTATAAGACAATTATATTAATTGTTTATTATTATTGGGTTTTATTTTATGTGGTCAAATTAAATGAATCTGTTAGACTACTGAATAAGGTGATATGGACTTAAATGAACAAATATGTTGGCTCATTAAGACATAATAGGAATCTTAACATGATATAAGAAGGTTGTGGTCCCGAATATATCAAGTTTTCTCACATAGTTTCTCTTCTCCCCATCTAAAGAGTTACGAATGTTCCATTTTGAGGAATAAAAAAGCTTTAGTTGAGGAAGACATAAAGTCACCGACAACAATTATTGAAGAACACATTGGATCAGGAACTAACTATGGATCCAGGTATTTTATCTAATCCTTAATAATCAAACATGTTGTAAATCCTAGGACTTTGATAAATGGTTTTATGATGTACCTATGAATTTTAGTTTCCGCATAAAGAATAAAGAATATTGAAATACGGATTATAGATTATAGATTTTCAACACCACTTCCCTTGAATTTGGAAGGATTAGTAATGGTAAGACATTTATGATTGATGTGCTAGATTATGAATGGCAGTGATTAATACAAAAGTAGCAGAAAGAGAAAAAAAAAGAGAAAGAAATTCTGGTATTACCTATAGTGATTAAAAAATGAACTTGGCTCTAGAGAAATTATAGGGAAGCTATTTATAGACTATTGGTTGCTGACTCAGCAATCAGTTACAAATTAACTGAATAGTTACAATCTAACTTAAAATATAACTAACACTAATACATTGTAAGAATACTAATACAATTATATCTCTATTACTGATGAAGCCGATTAAGATATATACAATGATAACCATGATGAAACCATCACGAGGGATGATATTTCTTCAAGCATGAATATGGCATTCCTAAATTTGAACCAGACATCAATTCGGACAATAGGCCAGCTAAATGGGCATCATCCAATGTTGGAGGTGAAGCAGATGATGGATGGGATGTAATTTTTTTTAAGGAGAAATTTCAAGATAGGCATACAAAAAATAATTTGAGTTATTCAAACAGCAAGGTACTAATTCTTAAAAGTTTTTCATTATCAGTTTGTAGAGGAAGCAATACAAGGGAAATCAGAGAAACAAAAGTAGAAAAAACAAAATATGATGACTTTTATTTATCTATTTTTTGTTTTTTTATATTATTTATATAAATATCATGAACCGGTCGGTTTCCCATTTCAGATCTTAGTGCTACATGGCAATTTGTTGCAGCTAAACTTCCCTTGTTAGAATTAGAGGTTCTGAACATAATTGTCAAAGACTTTGGTTGCACTACAAAATCTTCAGTTCTACTAAAATCAACAAAGATACAAAGTTTCTTTCAATAGCAAACGGGTAATAACAAAATCAAATGTTGTAAATTTTTCTTGTATGATAAATCTTACTAGGAAATGACCAAAAGTGATAGGTATCAACTATCAAGTATAGTTCATTTCTTCTAACAGCCATTCCAGATTGCTTGGTCATGTTCAAGCCCTCACTCTTCATTCCATTGGAAGTTTCCAATCAAAGTGATAAAACAAAAATGCAAGTGCCAACTCAACATTTATAAGACCACAAGAGCTGCCAGGGCATTTTCTTCTTCTAGCACCAAATGGAATGTGCTCAAAATTAGTTCCTTTATAGTCAATAGAGAATAGTTTGGATCTCTTCCAATTTCCCAAGCATTCACAATTACCTTACTTTTGACAGGTATATGATTCCAAATATTTGAGTTCAACCATGCAAATTTCATCAACCATTCTTTTCATATCAAATACCTCTCTCACTTTGAGTTGTGCTTTCTTCATTACGCTTGGATTCTTTACCATCTCTACCCTTGTCCAGATTATTGTAGTTGCAGATGACTCACCTCCAACACCAAAGACGTCCTGCAATGTAACTATCAGAATATCCAAAGAGGTGGTGATGGATTTGACTTTTCTAATGTGAGAAGTGTATTGTACAATATAAAAGGAACTGTGATTGGAAGATCAACTGTTCAAATTTTGACTAATTATGTATAAATCTACTATGTTAAAACCCACTCCAACTAGTAATCCTTCTTTTACCACTGATATGAATTCTTTCTAGTCTTTGCATTTCATATATTGATCAAAGTATTCCCCTTTATGTGCAACCCTTTATGTGAATCAATCATTTTGACAAGATTGATGAGCTCCCCTTCTCTTATTGATATGAATCCTCATGGCACAAGGGCTAACTTAGGATCGTCTAGGATTAAACCTTGATGGAAAATGCGGAAATTGATTAAGGAAAGGATGGAAAATAAGGTGGTTAATTTCGTGGGTCTTAATAAGGTGGTTCTTGGCACAAAATGGATGAATGAGATGGTAAAACGTAGGTTAAGTGGTGGCTGGACAGAAATATAGAAATGGCAATAACTGAAGCTACAGGGCTCCAAATGAGGTGATTCCAAAACGAGGTGAAAGGTCTCGTTTTGAAATTCAATTTAGGCTCAAGAATCACTTAATTTGAGTGCTAAAATGGGAGTTATGGCCACGAGATAATTCTCGGCAGAGGTGAATTTTCTGAAATTGTGGTTTGAAAGAACAAGGGTGAAGATGAAAGGAAGGAAAGAATCACTCTTTCCAGCAAGGGCAACACACAAAGGTTGTGAAAGTCTTTTGATACAGCCAAGGTGTTCTTGAATCACTCAAGAATTTAGGAATTCAAGTAACAATCCTTCATGCAACCAATATATTACCTTAAAGAGATTTTTTTTTAAAGTTCTTCAAGCATGAACCATTCAGCCCAATTTTTTTTTTAAATTTTGCTTATACAAAATTCTGCTTCTTTTTTTTTTTTTTATAACAAAGAGATCAAAAGGCTTAACTTTTACAATGGTTCAGCCTAAACAGAAAATATATGAATAAGAAGGTAATATAAATGTAAAGAGAATAAAGAAGGATGTTACCCAATATTTTCCAGCAAAGGAAGTGTTGATCCTAGAACCGGAGCTCTGATTACCAAATGATATGAATCCTCATGGCACAAGGGCTGACTTAGGATCGTCTAGGATTAAACCTTGATGGAAAATGCAGAAATTGATTAAGGAAAGGATGGAAAATAAGGTGGTTAATTTCGTGGGTCTTAATAAGGAGGTTCTTGGCATAAAATGGATGAATGGGATGGTAAAACGTAGGTTAAGTGGTGGCTTGACAGAAATATATAAATGGCAATAACTGAAGCTACAGGGCTCCAAATGAGGTGATTCCAAAACGAGGTGAAAGGTCTCGTTTTGAAATTCAATTTAGGCTCAAGAATCACTTAATTTGAGTGCGTAAAATGGGAGTTATGGCCACGAGATAATTCTCGGCAGAGGTGAATTTTCTAGAATTGTGGTTTGAAAGAACAAGGGTGAAGATGAAAGGAAGGAAAGAATCACTCTTTCCAGCGAGGGCAACACACAAAGGTTGTGAAAGTCCTTTGATACAGCCAGGGTGTTCTTGAATCACTCAAGAATTTAGGAGAATCACTCTCACTAAGATAAAAGAGATAAACTCTAATTTTCTGAATAAAACTCAACTTGTCTTTATTGATAAAATGATTCAGCTTATATAGAAGCTTTACAGCAGATTTTAGTAATGACCCACTAACCTAGAATTAAAATAACTTAATGCCATTAACCGTAGGGAATTAAAAAAAAACTTAATGGCTGAGTGTAACTGAAATTGTGGCAACCAAAAGTCACCCCCAACAGCCAACAAGTCAGCCACCATTTGGTCTCCCAAAAGGTTGATGCCTAGGTTGCCAATTGGACCCTTATTACAACTTGAACTAAACCTACTAAAGCCCTTTTGGTTGATTAACCCAAAACATATTTTTGGTCAGCCAACTTTACAAGGTGATATGAACCCTCATGGCACAAGGGCTGACTTAGGATCGTCTAGGATTAAACCTTGATGGAAAATACGGAAATTGATTAGGGAAAGGATGGAAAATAAGGTGGTTAATTTCGTGGGTCTTAATAAGGTGGTTCTTGGCATAAAATGGATGAATGGGATGGTAAAATGTAGATTAAGTGGTGGTTGGACAGAAATATAGAAATGGGAATAACTGAAGCTACAGGGCTCCAAATGAGATGATTCCAAAACGAGGTGAAATGTCTCGTTTTGAAATTCAATTTAGGCTCAAGAATCACTTAATTTGAGTGCGTAAAACGGGAGTTATGGCCACGAGATAATTCTGGGCAGAGATGGATTTTCTGGAATTGTGGTTTGAAAGTACAAGGGTGAAGATGAAAGCAAGGAAAGAATCACTCTTTCCAGCGAGGGCAACACACAAAGGTTGTGAAAGTCCTTTGATACAGCCAGGGTGATCTTGAATCAGTCAAGAATTTAGGAGAATCACTCTCACTAAGATAAAAGAGATAAACTCTAATTTTCTGAATAAAACTCAACTTGTGTTTACTGATAAAATGATTCAGCTTATATAGAAGCTTTACAGCAGATTTTAGTAATGACCCTCTAACCTAGAATTAAAATAACTTAATGCCATTAACCTAGGGAATTAAAAAAAAACTTAATGGCTGAGTGTAACTGAAATTGTGGCAACCAAAAGTCACCCCCAACAGCCAACAAGTCAACCACCATTTGGTCTCCCAAAAGGCTGATGCCTAGGTTGCCAATTGGGCCCTTATTACAACTTGAACTAAACCTACTAAAGCCCTTTTAGTTGATTAACCCAAAACATATTTTTGGTCAGCCAACTTTACAAGGATTGGGCCATTATTTAGTCAAACTAAACACTCTAAAATTGAGACAAAGTGGTGCCATTTAGTCCTCCTCCATTTGGACCATGATACAATTCACAACCTTGGACTTTTCTCCTTAAAACTTGGGCTTGTATTCAAATAGTATGGACAGCACTTGTTGAAGAGCTTCCTTGGCTTTCCTTGCTCTAGCCCTTGTCATAGGCCCTCCAAGTCCTTCAAGTGGATCCTTGCCCTTGCTCTTGATCATGTCCTCATCATTCTCTCCCTCTTGAGAAGGATTTGTCCTCAAATCGGATTCTCCATCTGCATCAAAAAGAGATAAATCAGAGACATTGAAGGTGGAACTAACATTATACTCACCGGGCAGCTCAACTTTGTAAGCATTGTCATTGATTCTTTCAAGCACTTGAAATGGTCCGTCTCCCCTTGGTTGAAGCTTTGATTTCCTTTGTTCCGGAAACCTTTCTTTTCTCATGTGCACCCAAACCCAATCTCCGGGTTCGAAGACAACCTTCTTTCTCCCTTTGTTGGCTTGTTTAGCATAGCTTTTATTTTTCCTCTCAATTTGATCTTTGTCTCTCTCATGAAGCTTCTTCACATAGTCCGCCTTTGCTTGACCTTCTTTATGCTTAAAAACAAAAACATTAGGCATAGGCAAAAGATCAAGAGGAGTTAGTGGGTTAAAACCATAAACAACTTCAAAAGGAGAACAATTAGTGGTGCTATGAACAGCTCTATTGTAAGCAAATTCAACATGGGGTAAACAAGCTTCCCAAGTTTTTAAGTTCTTCCTCAAAACTGTCCTAAGCAAAGTTCCCAAAGTCCTATTAACAACTTCCGTTTGCCCATCGGTTTGTGGGTGACAAGTGGTTGAAAATAACAATTTAGTGCCCAACTTGCTCCACAAAGTCCTCCAAAAATGACTTAGGAACTTAGAGTCCCTATCACTAACAATGCTCCTTGGCAGACCATGGAGTCTCACAATCTCCTTGAAAAACAAATCAGCCACATGGGAAGCATCATCAACTTTTTTACATGGAATAAAATGAGCCATTTTAGAAAACCTATCAACAACCACAAAAATGGAATCTCTACCATTGCTTGTTTTTGGCAGCCCCAAAACAAAATCCATGGATAAATCAATCCAAGGATACTCCGGAATTGGCAATGGAGTATACAATCCATGAGGCTTTACCTTAGACTTTGCCTTTTTACATACAATGCAATGTTCACAAAATTTCTGCACATCCTTTTTCATATGAGGCCAATAAAAATGTTCTTGTAATGTTTCTAGAGTCTTTTGGACCCCAAAATGCCCCATTAAACCTCCTTCATGTGCTTCACAAACAAGCAAATTTCTAGTAGAAAATTTAGGCACACACAATTTGTTTTCTTTGAAAAGGAAGCCTTCATGTCTAAAGAAACCATTTTCTAAAAATTTTTCACAATTTTTAAAAATTTCTCCAAAAGTTTCATCATTTTCATACATGCTTTTCAAACATTCAAGACCAATCAATTTTGTTTCAAACATAGAAAGTAATGCATGACGCCGAGAAAGAGCATCAGCTACAATATTACCTTTTCCCTTTTTATGTTTGATAACATAAGGGAATTGCTCTAGGAATTCCACCCACTTCGCATGCCTTTTGTTAAGCTTGCCTTGCCCCTTGATATATTTGAGGGACTCATGGTCACTATGAATGACAAATTCCTTGGGATAAAGGTAGTGTTGCCATGTTTTCAAAGCCCGTACTAAGGCATACAACTCCTTATCATAAGTTGAATAGTTAAGGGTAGGACCACTTAACTTTTCACTAAAATAAGCAGTTGGATGGCCTTCTTGCATCAACACAGCCCCAATCCCAACATTTGAAGCATCACACTCAATTTCAAAAGATTTTTGAAAGTTTGGCAACGCAAGTATAGGGGCATTAGTTAGCTTTTGCTTAAGAACATTGAAAGCTTCTTCTTGTTTCTCTCCCCATTTGAAACCAGCATTTTTCTTGAGCACTTCATTGAGAGGTGCTGCCAATGTGCTAAAATCCTTCACAAATCGTCTATAAAAACTTGCTAAGCCATGAAAACTCCTCACCTCGGTCACGGACTTAGGTGTAGGCCATTCTTGAATAGCCCTAACCTTCTCCTCATCAACTTGCACTCCTTTTGAACTCACAACAAAACCAAGAAACACAACATGGTTAGTACAAAAGATGCATTTTTCAAGATTGGCATACAATTGTTCTTCTCTAAGCACAGTCAAGGCAGATTTTAAATGATCAATATGCAAATCAAGTGAAGTGCTATAGATAAGAATATCATCAAAGTACACCACAACGAACTTTCCAATGAACTCTCTCAAGATATGGTTCATTAGTCTCATGAAAGTGCTAGGAGCGTTAGTTAGGCCAAAAGGCATAACCAACCATTCATACAAACCATATTTTGTTTTAAAAGCAGTTTTCCATTCATCCCCTTCTCTAATCCTAATTTGATTGTATCCACTTTTTAAATCGATTTTAGAGAAGTAACATGCACCATGCAATTCATCAAGCAAATCATCAAGCCTAGGTATAGGATGCCTATATTTAATGGTGATGTTATTAAGGGCTCTACAATCGGAACACATGCGCCATGTCCCATCCTTTTTAGGGACCAAAATCACCGGGACAGCACAAGGACTCATACTATCTCTTACCCAACCTTTGCTATTGAGTTCATCCACTTGTCTTTGAATCTCTTTGGTTTCTTGTGGATTACTTCTATAGGCTGGCCTATTGGGCAAAGAAGCTCCCGGAATGAGATCAATTTGATGCTCAATTCCCCTCAAAGGTGGTAGTCCATTTGGCACATTTGGTGGAAACATGTCTTGAAAATCCTGCAAAAGAGTTTTAACACTAGAAGGCACTTCAAAATCATCAAAAGTGTTAGTGGTCAAAATCTGATTTTTGCAAAACAAGATATATAGTGACTGTTTAGCACGAAACAACCTCTTGACCTCACTTTTTGTGGCTAAATAGCTCTCCCTCACTTCAAGTGTTTCACTCTTCTTTTGTTCACTCTTTTTCCTCTCAAGTGTTTCCCTCTTTTTTTCACTCTCAAGTGTTTTGCTCACTTTTTCTTTTTCTCTTTTCTCTTGAAGAAGTTTTTCTCTCATTTTCTTTTGATCCTCACACACTTCTTGTGGACTCAATGGCTTGAGCACAATCTTTTTGTCTTGGTGCATGAAAGAGATCTTGTTGGTGTAACCGTCATGATTGGCTCTTTTATCAAATTGCCATGGTCTCCCCAAAAGTAAGTGACTGGCCTCCATAGGAACAACATCACAAAGTACCTTATCATTGTATTTCCCAATGGAAACGTCCACTTCAACTTGCTGCCTCACTTGCACCTCCCCATCCTTACTAAGCCATTGAAGTTTGTATGGCCTAGGATGTGGTTTAGTAGCTAAATTTAGCTTTGACACTAATCTAGCACTAGCCACATTGGTGCAACTACCTCCATCAATGATCACCATGCACACCTTGCCATTGATTAAACATCTAGTGTGAAAGATGTTTTCTCTTTGGCTCTCCTCCTCATGCTTCAATTGACCACCAAGTAACCGCCTAATCATCAACAAATCTCCCTCCCGAGTCTCCTCTTCCTCTACGTACTCACTCTCCTCTTCTTCTTCAACATCGGATTCACTTATATATTCTCCATCTCTAAGAACCATGGACCTTTTGTTAGGGCACTCATAAGCATAGTGTCCTAGGCCTTGGCACTTGAAACACTTCACATCTCTACTCCTTTTAGAGGGTTCCTCTTAAGACTTTGAGCGAGTTTTTGATGGGATAGGTGAGGAACTACTAGAAGTAGCAGCCCCATCTTTCTTACCTTTGTCTTTCCAACTAGAAGAACCAAAGTTGGTAAAACTCCTCTTAGCCACTCTTTTCCTTTTTAATTGTTGCTCTACTTGAATTGCTTTGTGAAGCAAATCATCCATTTCAATAAACTCCTGTAGCTCAACAATATCACGGATATCATTAGTCAAACCATTAAGAAATCGAGCCATAGTTACCTCCTCATCTTCTTCAATCTTTGCTTGAATCATGAGCACATCCATTTCCTTGAAATACTCCTCAACCCCCTTGTTGCCTTGGGTTAGTTTTTGGAGCTTGAATTTCAAGTCCCTTGAGTAACTAGCCGGCACATATTGCTTCCTCATGATCTTTTTCATCTCCGTCCATGTATCAACCATTGGCTCTTCATTTCTTGCTCTCTCCTTTTGTAGCTTGTTCCACCACACAAGAGCATAGTCGGAAAACTCCGTGGCGGCAAGCTTCACCTTTTGGTCCTCCTCATAGTTGTTGCATGAGAAAACATGCTCTATTTTCATCTCCCACTCCAAGTAGACCTCCAGATCATTCTTTCCTTTAAATGGAGGAATGTTGAGTTTAATACCATCAATTCGGTTTTGTCTAAGAACACCATCATTCCCTCTTCTCCTCCTTTCTTCTTCATTATGATCTCTATTCCCCATTTGATCCAACCTCTCATGGAGCGCATCATCTCGTTGTTTCATTAACCTCTCCAAATGTTGCATCAAAGCTTGCATTTGGAATTGCGAAAGCCCCACTCCATCATTAGGATTAGTACCTGACATCTCAAACAAACAAATCAAACGTAACAAGACAATTATAGTTGCTGTTTGAATACCTCACCCACTCAAGTGTATCACACAATGATGGCTTTTCTCTAATGAAACACTCTTTCCTTTTACCACTCTAATTCCCCTTGAGTTCTTAGGCAATTCAAGAGATTATGGCCACAACAAAGAACAATTCACCAATATGTGTAAGGTAAGGCTAGAGAGACAAGGAAAAGGTTAACCAAGAAAAGGCTAACAATGTTTTTAGGCACAAATGAAGGAAATAAAATTCAGAATTTAGGAATTCAAGTAACAATCCTCCATGCAACCAATATATTACCTTAAAGAGATTTTTTTTAAAGTTCTTCAAGCATGAACCATTCAGCCCAATTTTTTTTTTTTTTTTAATTTTGCTTATACGAAATCCTGCTTCTTTTTTTTTATATATAACAAAGAGATCAAAAGGCTTAACTTTTGCAATGGTTCAGCCTAAAAAAAATATATGAATAAGAAGGTAATATAAATGGCAAAGAGAATAAAGAAGGATGTTACCCAATATTTCCAGCAAAGGAAGTGTTGATCCTAGAACCGGAGCTCTGATTACCAAATGATATGAACCCTCATGGCACAAGGGCTGACTTAGGATCGTCTAGGATTAAACCCTTGATGGAAAATACGGAAATTGATTAAGGAAAGGATGGAAAATAAGGGTGGTTAATTTCGTGGGTTCTTAATAAGGTGGTTCTTGGCATAAAATGGATGAATGGGATGGTAAAATGTAGGTTAAGTGGTGGCTGGGACAGAAATATAGAAATGGCAATAACTGAAGCTACATGGCTCCAAATGAGATGATTCCAAAACGAGGTGAAAGGTCTCGTTTTGAAATTCAATTTAGGCTCAAGAATCACTTAATTTGAGTGCATAAAACGGGAGTTATGGCCACGAGATAATTCTGGGCAGAGGTGGATTTTCTGGAATTGTGGTTTGAAAGAACAAGGGTGAAGATGAAAGCAAGGAAAGAATCACTCTTTCCAGCGAGGGCAACACACAAAGGTTGTGAAAGTCCTTTGATACAGCCAGGGTGTTCTTGAATCACTCAAGAATTTAGGAGAATCACTCTCACTAAGATAAAAGAGATAAACTCTAATTTTCTGAATAAAACTCAACTTGTGTTTACTGATAAAATGATTCAGCTTATATAGAAGCTTTACAACAGATTTTAATAATGACCCACTAACCTAGAATTAAAATAACTTAATGCCATTAACCTAGGGAATTAAAAAAAAAACTTAATGGCTGAGTGTAACTGAAATTGTGGCAACCAAAAGTCACCCCCAACAGCCAACAAGTCAGCCACCATTTGGTCTCCCAAAAGGCTGATGCCTAGGTTGCCAATTGGGCCCTTATTACAACTTGAACTAAACCTACTAAAGCCCTTTTAGTTGATTAACCCAAAACATATTTTTTGTCAGCCAACTTTACAAGGATTGGGCCATTATTTAGTCAAACTAAACACTCTAAAATTGAGACAAAGTGGTGCCATTTAGTCTTCCTCCATTTGGGCCATGATACAATTCACAACCTTGGACTTTTCTCCTTGAAACTTGGGCTTGTATTCAAATAGTATGGACAACACTTGTTGAAGAGCTTCCTTGGCTTTCCTTCCTCTAGCCCTTGTCATAGGCCCTCCAAGTCCTTCAAGTGGATCCTTGCCCTTGCTCTTGATCATGTCCTCATCACAAGGATTGGGCCATTATTTAGACAAACTAAACACTCTAAAATTGAGACAAAGTGGTGCCATTTAGTCCTCCTCCATTTGGGCCATGATACAACTCACAACCTTGGACTTTTTGCCTTGAAACTTGGGCTTGTATTCAAATAGTATGGACAGCACTTGTTGAAGAGCTTCCTTGGCTTTCCTTGCTCTAGCCCTTGTCATAGGCCCTCTAAGTCCTTCAAGTGGATCCTTGCCCTTGCTCTTGGTCATGTCCTCATCACTTATTGGCTTGAATGAATTGACATGTCTTTGGGTGAAAAGCTCAACTGTACATATTTTTCGTAGCTATCTCCAATAGTTTCCATAAGGTGCAAAAATAAACTTGTGGATTCATAGCATAATACATCTACAACTAGAATTTTAGTCCTTGATGCAAAGATGGAATCATGGTGAGGAAACAACAATTGTGAAGACCACCCAAGTTGACGATGCATCAAGGGTAAGGTTCAACGTGAAGGAAGGTGAATGTCTCTTCAAATCATAAATAAATAAATATTTATTGGGAAAAATCCAAGTCCCACATCGGCTAAAGATAAAGTCAAGTTAGAGTATATAAGTGAGGGGCAACCCTCACTCCTTGAGCTAGTTTTTGGGGTTGAGTTAAGTCTAAATTCACATTCTCAGAATCTAAGATTGTATCAAAGCATATCCAAGATTAATTCAAAGGGTCACCCACCATGTTATTCACACACCAAGCTCAAGAAGTGTTGGGCGTGAGGAGTTGTATTGGGAAAAACCCAAGTTCCATATCGACTAAAGATAAAACCAAATTAGAATATATAAGTGAGGGTCAACCCTCACCTCTTAAGTTAACTTTTGTGGTTGATTTCGACATAAACTCACATTCTAAAAATCTAAAAATATTTTCAAAGATACAATTGTGGGCTAGACTAAACTTTAATTATTTTTGGTTAAGAATTAAGGATAATTACAATAAGTATCATTAGCATTTGAAAGTGAGAGGAGTGTCACAACTAAAATATTAAGACGTTGGGTAGTATCATGAAGCATGGTTTCTTTGATAAAATTACAAAATAGTCTATTAATATTGTATATGTATGTGGTTCTTTTTGTTTGAATATGCCTTTATATATGAAATGTTTCAAATAAAAAGAAATTAAAACCAACTAAATAAAAAGAAAGGAAATAATATATATATATATATATATATATATATATATATATATATATATATCAAATGTTTCAAATGAAAACAACCAAAATAAAAAATTAGAAGAATTAATTTTAACTGTTATACAATAATTTTAAAAAAAATTGATGGCTAAAATTAAAATTCCAATTTGTAATATATCATGAATTTTTTTCTCGATTAATTTAAATAGTTATTATTAGAATGATCACTTAAAGAGTAAATACATAATCCGTAAGGATTCGTAACCTTGCGGAAGGAAAATAAGTATCGTTACGAAATTCGTAAAGTTTCGTAACGTTACGGAAAAAGATTACCAAAAAAATAGAAGGGGGGTGCACTTAGTAAAAAAGGGGTGCAAATAGCAACCAGGCCCACTTGGGCCCTCCAGAAGATTCCTCTAGAAGGCTGTTGCTTCTGGAGGAAGCAACCTTGCTCGCCTGGGCGAGCTGGGCGGCAAGCTTCTCCCCTATTTTGCTATAAATAGGGGGAGAAGTGAAGAAGAAAAAGGTTCAGCCCCTTAGGCACTTCTCTCTCTCTCGAAATTGTTGAGGAAAATTAGTTCCGTGAAGAAAATCCAAGCTGAGGCGCTTCTGTAACGTTTCCGTGAGTAATTACGCGAAGATTCTCGACCGTTCTTCAAGATTCATCGTTCGTTCTTCGTTTTCTTCAGTCTTCAACGGGTAAGTACCTCAAACCAAGCTTTTCAATTTATTCTATGTACCCGTGGTGGTCCACATTTTGTTTCATGTATTTTTATTCTCGTTTCCATTTACTTTTTATACCCCCTTTTGACGTGCTTAAGCCATTTATTTAAGTCATTTCTCGCTTAATCTAAAAATAAAATAAATTTTCACCGATCGTTTGAATTGTATCATCCGTTGATTTCGGTTAAAATGAATTTTGACCGTTCGGTCGTGCCGTAACCACGTTGGAAATAAAAAAAAGAGGTTAAATAATAATATAATAATCAAAAAATACCTTTTAGTAAAGTAAAGCGGAAAAATCAATCGGACGTTTTCTCTTTGGGATTTCTCATTCTTAATTGAATTGATTAATAACTAAAGTGAAACTAAGGCTAAAATCAACTCGCCTAGTCAAGCTCGTCCACAAAAATAGGATTTTGAAAGTTTATCATTTCTGTTTCTTACTAAGTAAAATGGATCATTTTTAAGGTCCAACGCCTTAAAATGATCACCATTCAAGTAAAAAGAATCACTTGATTCACGCATAAGAAAGAACTACGTAGGTCTGATTTCCTCTCCAAAGGAGGGTACGTAGGAGCAAAAGCCCCGCTTTTGTCGACCTCAAAAAATAAAAGGAAATAAAAGTTAAGATAACACAATTCCACAATTCTAAAAAATAGGCTGCTGTCCTTTGAGACAAACGTGAGAGGTGCTAATACCTTCCTCAAGCGTAAATACAACTCCCGAACTTAGAATTTTCATTTTGACCGGTTTCCTTCGGTTTTCCCGACGTTTTCCCAAATAAACGTTGGTGGCGACTCCGCGTATCTTTCCTCCTTTGGAAAGCGCACCCGTGAGCCTCGCCCTCGCTCGCCCGCGAAGGGCACGTTGCGACAGTTGGCGACTCTACTGGGGACTATTTTTGTGAGTTAGGCCTATTTTAAAGAATTGTGGATTTGTGGTAATTCGTGTGTGCGTTTGTTGAACTGTGTAAAATGTAAATAACTGTTGTCTATTTTGCATTCTTTACACTGCATTCTAAGCACCCATGGGTTTGAGTAAAAAAGGGGCCCTATACCCGGGTTCATGGGAATTTAAGGAGTGAAGGTGAATCTATCATCATGCTAGGTCTCCGACTTGCTTGATAATAGTGAAACCTCGTCTAGAGCTTTCTCTCTTTATAATGTGTTGTCGCTGGTATTCCATACCGCCACAATATTATTATCTTGAGTGATGATACCTCTAGAAAACAGCCGTGTGAGTTATGAATTGTTGGGGAGTAGTTATTAGAGACCCCTAGATATTGTCCTATAGGGGCAAAGAGCAAACACGCTCCGTGCCATTCGTTCTCATGCATTTTTTGGTAAATAGCACTAGTTTATAGTTTTGCTAGTGATGTTTGGTTTCTTTAGAGTAATACGTAACCTTTTTAATACTACGTTGAGGCGCCATCATGCCCAAAACGTAGCATTAAAGTTGGATCCCTACGGTCTCGTATGTGTGAATTACCCCTTTGTGTTGTTTTCTTTCCGTTTCATGCATGCGCATCTGCATCATACCGTCACACATGCGTTGTATGTGGGTCTCGTCTTTTGTCATGGGAAGCCAGAAGATCCATATCGTCTTCTTAACTGCACACATGGGGCACTGTGCCCCCAAATGCGCAATAAGGAGAGATAATTTTCCGGGCTCTCGTGTCCGTAAATGCATTCATATCATGTACCGCATAAACATCTCTTCAGCATCATAATGAACATATCGTTCCTGCATTTGTCCGTTATCACATTCCCATTTTGCATAAGTCATTGCATCATCATGCATATGCGTTCAACATACTTTTTGTTCTACATGTTTGCTCATACATGATCCTTGTATTTTCCTCTACAAAACAAAAACAAAAAAAAGGGGAAGCATGAAAATTCATGATGCATTCTTAGTTGCATGTGTTAGGTACCATGAGCCAACCATGTTGGGATCATAAACCCATTTCTAAAATTTAAAAAAAAACACAAACAACAAAACAAAATGATTGAGCATGGTACCTAATGCGTGGTTAATTAAGAAAGGATGTCTCTTCGGGCATCTCAATCTCATAATTACATTTTCCATGCATAGCATGCGTATTCTCGAGTCTTTCATCCCTATGAAATGTTGTTGAAGTATTGGCGATCAAAATTGTCATCTCCTGGGTTATGGGGTTGAACCAAGCTCGTGCTTTTACGAAAAGGTTCATCGAGTCAAGTTGAAGTATGGAAGTAATCATCTTGAAAAAAATTGGGGCAAAAGATCGTGTTACATCGCTGCTTCGTCTATTGCCAAACACATTTAGGGCTGCTGATGTCCCTGTTACTTCCAGTTTCACCTTGACGAAGATGTCATGGACCATGTTGAAAATCTAAATTGATTCAACCCCATATCCAGTGTACAAATTCGCAATACTTCAACTGTGCATCATTCGCATACATCCATGTTGTTCATTGGTTGCATTGCTCATTGCATTCTTTCCTTGAAATAAAAAAAAGAACTTAATCATTGTTATAAAAAAAAACATGCTTTACGGTGCCCTTACCGAACCCGTGCTAGAGCTAGAGTAATGGGTAAAGCGGAGGAGGTACAAGAGTAGATGGAGGCCGACATGGAGGCCATGAAAGATCAAATGGCCGCAATGATGGAGGCCATGATGAGCGAGAAGAAGATAATGGAAGCTAATGCGGTTACAATTGCCACTACCAGTGTTGTTGCTAAGGTGAACCTGATGTCCCCATCCGGCATCAACCAAATGAATCATCCAACCTCAGATATGGTAGGCAAAGATTTGGGAAGTACGGGCGGCCCCCATGATGTGCAAATTCAAAACGAGCACGCCTTCCCGCCAAATCGCTTGCCTCTCAACTATACGCCACCCAATGTGGCGTACACTCCCAATAAGAATGTCAATAACTCCACTCCTATACCCATTGAGAGCCAACAACCCCGAAATGATCATGCACATGTCTCTTAAACCGTGGGGGAGACACATGAAATCCCCCATCACAATCTAGCCGACTTCGAGCCTTGGCTCGGATATGCCACTGAAGGGCAAGCAGTTGGTGGTATACCCCTTGAAAACACTTCGGAAGGCCCTCAGTATCACCCCCAGCTACACCTCTTGCATTCCACAACAAGTAAAAACCCTCGTGCTATGGCAGAAATGGGAAAGCTGGATCATCTAGAGGAAAGGCTCATGGCCATTGAAGGAGGTGAAGATTATACTTTTGCTAACCTAGAAGAGTTGTTCCTAGTACCCAATATCATCACCCCTCTCAAGTTCAAGGTGCTGGACTTTGACAAATACAAGGGGATTACTTGCCCCAAGAACCATCTAAAGATGTATTGTCGGAAGATGGGGGCATATGCAAAAGATGAGGAATTGTTGATATATTCCTTCCAAGAAAGTCTTACTGGGGTAGTTGTTACCTGGTACACTAACTTGGAACCTTCCCGAGTCCATTCTTGGGAGGACCTAATGGTTGCCTTCGTTAGGCAGGGTCGGTATAATGTCTTCGGATATAATGCAACTACAGAACATATGCAAAAAGGGGGCATGAATCTTTCAAAAGAATACGCCCAAAGGTGGAGAAACCTGGCAACTCAAGTGGCACCTCAATGACGACAACAGACACATTACCGGTATTCTACTATGAAAAGATGGTGGACTACACACCTTCAAGCTTTGATGATTTGGACTTCGCCAGCGGAAGGATCAAAGTGGGTCTGAAAAGAGGCAAATTTGGTCATCCTGCTTTGATAAAAACTGGGGCAAATGAAGAGGATGAGAATGAGGGAGAAACCCATGCTGTGGTTGCCATTCCTATATAGCCAAGTTTCCCACCAACCCAACAATGTCATTACTCAACCAATAACAACCCATCTCCTTACCCACCACCCATTTATCCATAAAGGCCATCCCTAAATCAAACCACAAAACCCACCTACCAATGCTAAACACCACCTTTAGCACAAAGCAAAACACCCGCCAAGAAATGAGTTTTGTAGCGAAAAAAAAAACCTGTAGGATTCACCCAAATTCCGGTGTCCTATGCTGACTTGCTCCCATATCCACTCGATAATGCAATGGTAGCCATAACCCTAGCCGAGGTTCATCAACCTCCATTTCTCCAAGAATACGACTCGAACGCAATGTGTGCTTGTCATGGAGAAGCCCCGGGGCATTTTATTGAGCATTGTAGGGGCCTGAAGCGTAAGGTGCAAGGTCTAATTGATGCGGGCTGGCTGAAATTTGAGGAGAATCGCGTGTAAATCCTGACATTGACAAGAGATGCCACACATGGGGCAATTTTGAAAGCTGTTGTTAGATGTCTCTAATGACCCATCGGGATTTTCAAGTTTGTACCATTATTGTAAACCACAGTTACAATGTTAAAAGAAATGGATAAAGTTGATATCTTTGTCCCTCATCCTCTCGCAAACGCATCTTTGCTTATTCAACTTTCACCAGAATGTGGGTGCAAGCCATTGGTCTGTTTGCTCAAGCGACCTGTGCTCCTGAGTTTGGACTTCCAAGACCGTTCAATCAGAGATTACTCGTCTTGCACGTTGGTGGGGGTGCCGTAAATCAACAAGTAAAATTCAAAACAAATAAGTTTCAAAATAAAAAAAATATAAAAAAAAGAGTTCAAAAAGAAAAAAAAGAAGCATTTGATTGACTGTGTTTTCAAGACGTCCATGTGACCTCATTTTATCATTCTGGAAAGTTTGTCTTTTTAGAGAGAAGTGAGTCATCAAGAATAGGATGTTGGACAAATGGCCTCAGTTACCTTAAGAAAAAGGGGGTTAAATTAAGATACAAAGACTATTCCCCAATTAAACTTTCACTCTCTCTTTTCGGATTAACAATACACACAGGGACAACCCTTTCCTTGTGTTCAAGAATCCCCTACAACAAGAGACCCACGGTCTCTCAATCGCTTTTCAGAAATAAGAAGAAGAGAAGAAGAGGTCTCTCTTAAAAGAGATGGATTGTACAATGAAGATCAATCAAAATTCTTTATTGAATATGCAAGTGGTTGACCAAGGAATCTTTTGAGAGGATAAAGACATTTCAGTTTAGAAAAACTCTTAATCTTTTGAGAGGATAAAACTTTTTTGGGGAATGAAGACTCCCTTTAAGTTCGTGTGTCCAAGTCACCTTTGATGGTCATTCATAAAAAATTTGAATAGGTGTGACTCTTGGCAATTATTTTCTGAAAATCCCCTCTGGTAATCAATTACAAGACTTGTGTAATCGATTACAGGTTTTAAAAATTTGAATTAAAACATTTTCAGTTGCCGGTAATCAATTACCATAGAGAAAATCTCAATTTGAAATGATAGAATTCTTTGGTCAAACCTTTTGTATTTTCAATTTGGAAACTTCTTCCTAAAGATTCTAGAGATCAACTTGATCATATATCTTGATTTTCTTGGATTCTTGTCTTGAGTAAAACTTAGAAGCACTTGATCCTTTAGCATCATCAAGACATCAAAACATCTTGCTTCTACATAGGAGTCATTTGACTTAATCCATCAACTAAAAGATCCTTCAACTATTTCTCATCCTTGGAAAATTCTTTTTGCAAGAATCGACTGCATCTTTCGTTCTTCCTCACTGCGAGGTTGTGAAAACAAGACAACAATTGGTACCTCTAAGCCCTACACTGGGGCAATGAAAGGCCCCATGCATAAACCTCAAACGAACCTAGGGGCAGATTAGAAGTTCTCACCCAATAGGTTCCTTGCTACAAGGTCATGACGAAAGACAACGATTGTACCTCAAAGCCTTACACTGGGACAATGAAAGGCACCATGCAAAAACCTCAAACGAACCTAGGGGCAGATTAGAAGTTCTCACCCAATAGGTTCCTTGCTACGAGGTCATGACGAAAGACAACGATTGTACCTCAAAGTCCTACACTGGGGCAATGAAAGGCCCCATGCATAAACCTCAAACGAACCTAGGGGCAGATCAAAAGTTCTCACCCGTCGATGTTTTTAAACAAAAAAAAGGGGGGGGGGGGGACAAACCCTGGAATTTCAAATAGATTGATTAAACGTCAAACGGCTCCATTGTCGTCACTCCAAAATGGTCAAGTGACTGAATCAAACAGGATATACACTCTGAGGGAGTTCCCGGAGAGATTTGCAAAAGATAGGATAAGGTTGCATGAATTATCACCTTTTTCAAAAGGACAGTCAATCTGTGTTTTCCAAAAAAATTAAATCAAAATCAAAATCACAAAATAGGGAAAGAATGTCATGAACATTGTACAACTTTCCATTGCATTGCATTGTTTCATATGAGGTCAGCATTACCAAATCTCACGACAAAGGTTGCATGCGTCTGCATCCCTAAAAATCATGTTAATTGCACGGATTTCCTACATCTCGTGTCCAATCTTGGTGGATGACCGGCCCTCTCGATGAGTCGATCTCTTGCTTTCTCATAAAGGTGGACCCTTGGGTACTAGTGCCTATCACCTTTAGAGGACTATATGTCCTTGCCATAAGAGGACTGCACATCCTCGCCTGCAGAGGGCTGCACGCCCTCGCCTTTAGAGGGCTACGTGTCCTCATTTTCAGTGTGCTCCATATTCACACCTTAGGAGAATATAAGGTCCTTTGCCCTTAGATGCTTAACCGAGACTTGCACTCCCGGTTAAGGGGCCAGTAGTTTCCTTTTATTAGTTCCTGGGCCACCCTCTGATATTGGAGGGTGACCAACTGTGCGAGCACATCCAGAGAGGGAGGCTATCACGCGTCTACTATGCATACCGGGGCAAGATTTCACCCGTGTCGCTGCAAAAAGACGAGTGTGGATCATGCGCACCAACATGACCACTTTTACATGGATATGGATGACGTTGCTATTTAATAACATTCTGCCCGGCGACCACAATCCCAATCTCCCCCTGCAGATGTATCGGTTGGTCTGTGCCGTCATGACATAGGTAAGTATGCACATGGTTCAATTGATTTCTGATGTCATCTAGTGTTTGCAGGGATCGCGCCCACAAGACGCCCAGTGGGCCCGAAGAAGTCCAACAGGGCCCTGGGGTTTCCAGCTCTGTTTACGGGCCTCTGTCAGTCCTACAGGGTGCCCGTTCCCCCAGCAAGGTCATGCCATCGTGACATAGGTAAGTATACATATGGTTCAACTGATTTCTGATACCATCTATTGTTTGCAGGAATCGCACCCACAAAGACACCCAGTGGACCCGGAGAAGTCCAACAGGGCCCTGGGGTTTCCTGCTCTGGTTACGGGCCTCTGTAGTCCTACAGGGTGCCCGTTTCCCCCGACAAGGTCACATCATCATAGGTAAGTATGCACATTGCTCGACTGATTTCTG
>NC_038243.2:20701742-20710864 GCF_000004515.6 Glycine max
TTCTACGGAGTACCTGTCTCGAAGAAGTCCAACAGGGTCTTGGAGTTGTCAAGCTCTAATTACGGGTCTCTGTCAGTTCTACGGAGTACCTGTCACCTCCAGCAAGGGCATCAGGCCCCCTACTAATCGAGCTTTCATCAAGAAGTACTGCATCTCCAGGCAGGCGCAGGGCGAAACACCACAGCAGCCTGGGGATGGCCGACAGCGGGCAATAGACGCACCGCCATCACCTCTAGAGTTCACCTCAGCTCATTAACAAAAAGGTTAGAGCGTTGCTTACGACCCACAGCCGACCAATAGGTGACCAAGTCCAAAGCCAAAGGTAAGCAAAGTACTAGGTCCGTGACCGACAAGCCATCAAGCGTCCAGCTCAAGACGTTAAAGAAGCACTACTAGGAGGCAACCTAGTACCTTTTAAATCTCTGCTTGTTATTTGATCACTTTTTGTTTCTCAAGTCATAGCAGGACACACCTAGTTGCTCATGATCCTAGGAATTTAAATAAAACAAGCACAAGCTCGGAAGGTAGTCATACCTCACAAAAAATATATATATATATGTATGTTTAGGTAGAAAGATACCTTGGATATGCATGTATATAGCAAAAATATCTCACAAAACATATATATGTATGTTTAGGTAGCAAGATACCTTGGATATGCATGTATATAGCAAAAATATCTCACAAAACATATATATGTATGTTTAGGTAGCAAGATACCTTGGATATGCATGTATATAGCAAAAATATTATACGTATGTTTAGGTAGCAAAATACCTCATGAAAAAAAAAAGAGCAAAAAGAGAGCGAGCAAGAAAAGGATAAGAAGAAAAAAAATATAGAAAGAATAATAATAAAAAAATAATAATAATAAGTTGTCTAGCTAAAAAACAACATGCTTGTGAAAAGAGATAATTTCCAACTTTTCTTTGAAAGATTTTACTGATCTTAACTAGTTTATGAAAAAATGTGTGTCCACATTTGAAGGGTAAATGCTGTGAAAAGTTTTTCGAACACCCAAGATAGACTCGGATGAATGCATAAATTGATAGAAGAACATATTTTGGAAATACTGGGTTGACTTAAAATAGGGAAAATGAATCCTGAGCCCTAGTGTCACATGACCATAAAAACTTGATGCTTGAGTGTCCACATGGGTGCATGCGTGACCAGTTTTGCATAAAATTTCCTAATCATCATTGTTGCATGTGTATCATGGAAATAATGTAGGACATCCCCTTTATCCCCGAACCGCTGGCCAAATCCTGACATGTATCATGACCAGCCGTTCTACAAGCCTTGAGCCAAAATCCCAACTCACCATAATCCTTACCCACGGAAGAAAACACAAAGAGAAGGAAAATTCCCAATCCAAGAAAGGGAGAAGACACAAAAAAAGAAAAGAGAATTCTGAATCCAAGAAAGGGACAAGACACAAAACAGAAAGAAAATTCCCAGTGAAAGAGTGGGAGAAAGCAAAAAAAAAAAGAAGAAAGAAAATTCCCGATCAAGGATCGGAAGAAAACAAAAAGAAACATCCAGAAAGGTCTTTGGACTAGACAATATCTGAACAGTACAGAATTGTCACCAAGTAAACAGAAAAGACAGGAAACCACGACCCAAAGTGGCCCTCTCCCTTTGATTGCCAACCAAAATCCTGTGCGCTAGCGACTTTCTCGCCACGCACTAAACAAAAACAGAAAAGGAAAAGGCAAAAACACTCAAAGCCAAATTCCCCACCTAAAAACCATTCCCAAAATAAGTCCTATTGATCCATGATCACGCATGTAATCTTTGATTTGATAGGAAATGATTTGCAAAATCAAGTCATGACATATCTATGGTTCGGAATTAGGATGAAACACTTACCTGTGTGAGATTGATACACTTTGAGTGATTTTCTCCTATCTTTGTTGGACCCAGTGTTTCCTCTAAATGGTCGTTTAGAAATGAAATGCTAACATCCAAAATCTCATTTACGGTTATGAGAAAATTTCATCAGCATACTCTCCTTCCCCGATAGACACATTGTTTTTCATCCAAAAAGCATATGTTGCTCTGATCAGTTGGAAGTTTTGTCTCTTTACTAAAGCATGTTCGCATTTTGGTAAAGAAAACACGGAGACTATTTTTAGTCTCACAGTTGGCAAGAACTACGTAGGTCTGAGTTCCTCATCACAAATTGAGGATATGTAGGAGCAAAAGCCTTGCTTTTGTCGACCACCCCACTTTTTGTTACCGTGTCCCAAGAGACCGGTGGCATGCGGAGCCACATGACCGTGGGATCCCCAGATTCATGTCCTTTTATGTTTCATCTTTTATCATTTACATGACTTGAGGAACTAACGTTTGTTTTTGTCGCGATTGTCATTTGTTTTGTGCATATATTTTGTTTGGACTATTGCGTTAGTGCTTACTTCGTTGCTGTCAATAGTGTTTGTTGAAATTCCCGTGTAGAGTTTTTCATTTAGGAACGTCGTCCTAAAAATAAAATGAACCAAAAATCCTAATAAAAAGAAAGAAGCATTGTGAATAAAAGTCATGTTCATAAAGAAAAGAAAAAGGTTTTTATCTATACATATATGTGTAAAAGGAAAGTGTGTATAAAAGGATTTTTGTGTGTAAATGAGCTGTGGAAAGGAATTCTTGTGTGTGTGAGCAACGAGTGTATATGAAGAAACTTTTGTATGAACCATAAGTGTGTGTTGGGAAAAATGAAAAAATCTTTGAACGTAAATAGGGTTTGTATATAGACCATGTGACGTAAAGAGAAAGAGTTCCAATGTGTGTACAGAAAAAGTTTGTCATGTATAAAAATATAGATGTACAAAGAAAGATTTTCCTTATAAAGGACCACAGGTGTATAGTTGTAGTGAACGTATATAAAAATAAAACAAAAAAGTAAAGAGAAAGAAAGACCGCGAAGGTCGACATGTTATAGTTAAGAAGTATAAATCATTCGTAAAGAGCAAACGCATCTTCTGGAAACAAGGGACTGATGCTAAGAGTTTATTTTCCGGAATGAACCGAGATAAGGATGGATGAATTCATTGAACTGATGAAAGAACATAACTTGGAAACGTTGGGTCTGTTTGTGTAAATTCCCAACCGTAGTATCACAATGCCATAAACAAGATGCTTGAGTGCCCACCTGGCTGTAGCCATGACTAATTTTGCATGTTGTTTTCAAATCATCATTGTCACGCGTGCCTTATGGAGTGATAGGGCTCGGCCCGAAATCGACACCTTGACACCCAAATTTGTTTCGCCCCAGATATCAAGATTGGGTTCCCACGATAAAAGACCCCATTGAAGCACAACCTTAGACCTTTTTGAACCTTGACCTGTAAAAAAGGAATCCTCATTCTTTCCCCCGAAGCAAAGGACAGCGGAATCTCCTCAAGGGAGAGCAAATAGAATGCTAAACCCGATTTCCCAAAGAAAGGGATGGGGGAAGGAAAAGTGAAAAGAAAGAAAAGGAAGAAATGAAAAAAAAAGAAAAAAAGAAAAATGAAAATAAAGAAAAGAACAGAAGAAAGGAAAGAAGGATTCCCGATCAAAGATCGAAAAGAAGTGAAAAGGGAAAAGAAGCAATTCTCGATTAATGAAAGAAAGAGGACAAAAGTTCTTCAAGCCAGATTGCCACTCGAAATCATTCTCGATTGGCAATGTCCCACCCCACATGAACAAAGAGGAAAAGACCGAAACACCCAGTTTTCTCTCCAAAAAAAAAACACTACCCTCGAGAAAATCCTATTGATCCGTGATCGTGCGTGTGATCTCTGATTCGATAGGAAATCGTGTGCAAAATGAAGTCCTGGTGCAGTTATGGTTTGGGAATAGGATAAAACACTTGCCTAGTGAGTTTTATACACTATGAGTGATTTATTTTCAGCTTAGCCCGATGTTTCCCCTGCGTGTTCGTTTGAAAGCTAGAAGTTGACATCCTACCCTTCATTCTCGGTTACAAGGAAGATTACCCTTAGCAAAAGTATATTGTTTCTCTAAGATATGGTGCTCTCGCGAATGATTTATTTTTCTTTGCAAAAAGCATGTTTTCCTTTTAGGTGGAAAAACACGGTGGACCGTTCGGTCTTGCCAATCTTTTTCGGAGCCCCATGAATTGCGTTTTCGTTCATGCGTCCTCCACCTTCGAGTTTGGAGTCATGCGTAGTGATTGCTTAGTGCAATTCTCCATTCTCACCCTTTTTCGGAGCCACATGAATGTTATTGCTTAGGGCTCCTCATGTGTCCTCCATTTTCGAGTTTCGAGCAGAGTTTCATGATTGCTTAAGTGAGGACCCTCAAGGAAATCCTCCATTCTCAACCTTTTTCGGAGCCACATGAATGTTATTGCTTAGGGCTGTTCATGTGTCCTCCATTTTCGAGTTTGGAGCCGAGTTTCATGATTGCCTAAGTGAGGACCCTCAAGGAAATCCTAAATTCTCACCCTTTTTCGGAGCCACATGAATGTTATTGCTTAGGGCTGTTCATGTGTCCTCCATTTTCGAGTTTGGAGCTGTGTTCCATGATTGCCTAAGAGAGGACCCTCAAGGCAATCCTCCATTCTCACCTTTTTTCGGAGCCACATGAATGTTATTGCTTAGGGCTGTTCATGTGTCCTCCATTTTAGAGTTTGTAGTTGTGTTTCATGATTGCCTAAGTAAGGACCCTCAAGGCAATCCTCCATTCTCACCTTTTTTCGGAGCCACATGAATGTTATTGCTTAGGGCTGTTCATGTGTCCTCCATTTTCGAGTTTGGAGTTGTGTTTCATGATTGCCTAAGGGAGGACCCTCAAAGCAATCCTCCATTCTCACCTTTTTTCGGAGCCACATGAATGTTATTGCTTAGGGCTGTTCATGTGTCCTCCATTTTCGAGTTTGGAGCTGAGTTTCACGATTGCCTAAGTGAGGACCCTCAAGGCAATCCTCCATTCTCACCCTTTTTCGGAGCCACATAAATGTTATTGCTAAAGGCTGTTCATGTGTTCTCCATTTTCGAGTTTGGAGCTGAGTTTCATGATTGCCTAAGTGAGGACCCTCAAGGCAATCCTCCATTCTCACCTTTTTTCGGAGCCACATGAATGTTATTGCTTAGGGCTGTTCATGTGTCCTCCATTTTCGAGTTTGGAGCTGAGTTTCACGATTGCCTAAGTGAGGACCCTCAAGGCAATCCTCCATTCTCACCCTTTTTCGGAGCCACATAAATGTTATTGCTAAAGGCTGTTCATGTGTTCTCCATTTTCGAGTTTGGAGCTGAGTTTCATGATTGCCTAAGTGAGGACCCTCAAGGCAATCCTCCATTCTCACCCTTTTCCGGAGCCACATGAATGTTATTGCTTAGGGCTGTTCATGTGTCCTCCAATTTCGAGTTTGGAGCTGAGTTTCATGATTGCCTAAGAGAGGACCCTCAAGGCAATCCTCCATTCTCACCCTTTTCCGGAGCCACATGAATTATATTGCTTAGGGCTGTTCATGTGTCCTCCACTTTCGAGTTTGGAGCCGAGTTTCATGATTGCCTAAGTGAGGACCCTCAAGGCAATCCTCCATTCTCACCCTTTTTCGGAGCCACATGAATGTTATTGCTTAGGGCTGTTCATGTGTCCTCCATTTTCGAGTTTGGAGCCGAGTTTCATGATTCCCTAAGTGAGGACCCTCAAGGCAATCCTCCATTCTCACCTTTTTTCGGAGCCACATGAATGTTATTGCTTAGGGCTGTTCATGTGTCCTCCATTTTCGAGTTTGGAGCTGAGTTTCATGATTGCCTAAGTGAAGACCTTCAAGGCAATCCTCCATTCTCACCCTCTTTCGGAGCCACATGCATGTTATTGCTTAGGGCTGTTCATGTGTTCTCCATTTTCGAGTTTGGGGCTGAGTTTCATGATTGCCTAAGAGAAGACCCTCAAGGCAATCCTCCATTCTCATCCTTTTCTGGAGCCCCATGAATGATATTGCGTGTCCATTCATGTGTCCTCCATTTTTGAGTTTGGAGCTGTGTTCCATGATTGCCTAAGAGAGGACCCTCAAGGCAATCCTCCATTCTCACCCTTTTCCGGAGCCACATGAATGTTATTGCTTAGGGCTGTTCATGTGTCCTCCACTTTCGAGTTTGGAGCTGAGTTTCATGATTGCCTAAGAGAAGACCCTCAAGGCAATCCTCCATTCTCACCCTTTTACGGAGCCACATGAATGTTATTACTTAGGGCTGTTCATGTGTCCTCCACTTTCGAGTTTGGAGCTGAGTTTCATGATTGCCTAAGTGAGGACCCTCAAGGCAATCCTCCATTCTCACCCTTTTTCGGAGCCACATGAATTTTATTGCTTAGGGTTGTTCATGTGTCCTCCATTTTCGAGTTTGGAGCTATGTTTCATGATTGCTTAAGTGAGGACCCTCAAGGCAATCCTCCATTCTCACCCTTTTTCGGAGCCACATGAATGTTATTGCTTAGGGCTGTTCATGTGTCCTCCATTTTCGAGTTTGGAGCCGAGTTCCATGATTGCCTAAGTGAGGACCCTCAAGGCAATCCTCTATTCTCACCCTTTTTCGGAGCCACATGAATGTTATTGCTTAGGGCTGTTTATGTGTCCTCCATTTTCAAGTTTGGAGTTGTGTTTCATGATTGCCTAAGGGAGGACCCTCAAAGCAATCCTCCATTCTCACCTTTTTTCGGAGCCACATGAATGTTATTGCTTAGGGCTGTTCATGTGTCCTCCATTTTCGAGTTTGGAGCTGAGTTTCACGATTGCCTAAGAGAGGACCCTCAAGGCAATCCTCCATTCTCACCCTTTTCCGGAGCCACATGAATTATATTGCTTAGGGCTGTTCATGTGTCCTCCACTTTCGAGTTTGGAGCCGAGTTTCATGATTGCCTAAGTGAGGACCCTCAAGGCAATCCTCCATTCTCACCCTTTTTCGGAGCCACATGAATGTTATTGCTTAGGGCTGTTCATGTGTCCTCCATTTTCGAGTTTGGAGCCGAGTTTCATGATTCCCTAAGTGAGGACCCTCAAGGCAATCCTCCATTCTCACCTTTTTTCGGAGCCACATGAATGTTATTGCTTAGGGCTGTTCATGTGTCCTCCATTTTCGAGTTTGGAGCTGAGTTTCATGATTGCCTAAGTGAAGACCTTCAAGGCAATCCTCCATTCTCACCCTCTTTCGGAGCCACATGCATGTTATTGCTTAGGGCTGTTCATGTGTTCTCCATTTTCGAGTTTGGGGCTGAGTTTCATGATTGCCTAAGAGAAGACCCTCAAGGCAATCCTCCATTCTCATCCTTTTCTGGAGCCCCATGAATGAATTGCGTTGTCATTCATGTGTCCTCCATTTTCGAGTTTGTAGCTGTGTTCCATGATTGCCTAAGAGAGGACCCTCAAGGCAATCCTCCATTCTCACCCTTTTTCGGAGCCACATGAATGTTATTGCTTAGGGCTGTTCATGTGTCCTCCATTTTCGAGTTTGGAGCTGAGTTTCATGATTGCCTAAGTGAGGACCCTCAAGGCAATCCTCCATTCTCACCCTTTTTCGGAGCCACATAAATGTTATTGCTAAAGGCTGTTCATGTGTTCTCCATTTTCGAGTTTGGAGCTGAGTTTCATGATTGCCTAAGTGAGGACCCTCAAGGCAATCCTCCATTCTCACCCTTTTCCGGAGCCACATGAATGTTATTGCTTAGGGCTGTTCATGTGTCCTCCATTTTCGAGTTTGGAGCTGAGTTTCACGATTGCCTAAGTGAGGACCCTCAAGGCAATCCTCCATTCTCACCCTTTTTCGGAGCCACATAAATGTTATTGCTAAAGGCTGTTCATGTGTCTCCACTTCGAGTTTGGAGCTGAGTTTCATGATTGCCTAAGTGAGGACCCTCAAGGCAATCCTCCATTCTCACCCTTTTCGGAGCCACATGAATGTTATTGCTTAGGGCTGTTCATGTGTCCTCCATTTTCGAGTTTGGAGCCGAGTTTCATGATTGCCTAAGTGAGGACCCTCAAGGCAATCCTCTATTCTCACCCTTTTTCGGAGCCACATGAATGTTATTGCTTAGGGCTGTTTATGTGTCCTCCATTTTCGAGTTTGGAGTTGTGTTTCATGATTGCCTAAGGGAGGACCCTCAAAGCAATCCTCGATTCTCACCTTTTTTCGGAGCCACATGAATGTTATTGCTTAGGGCTGTTCATGTGTCCTCCATTTTCGAGTTTGGAGCTGAGTTTCATGATTGCCTAAGTGAGGACCGTCAAGGCAATCCTCCATTCTCACCATTTTTCGGAGCCACATGAAATGTTATTGCTAAGGGCTGTTTATGTGTCCTCCATTTTCGAGTTTGGAGCTGTGTTTCATGATTGATTAAGTGAGGACCCCTCAAGGCAATCCTCCATTCTCACCCTTTTTCGGAGCCACATGAATCTTATTGCTTAGGGCTGTTCATGTGTCCTCCATTTTCGAGTTTGGAGCCGAGTTTCATGATTGCCTAAGTGAGGACCCTCAAGGCAATCCTCTATTCTCACCCTTTTTCGGAGCCACATCAATGTTATTGCTTAGGGCTGTTCATGTGTCCTTCATTTTAGAGTTTGTAGCTGTGTTTCATGATTGCCTAAGTAAGGATCCTCAAGGCAATCCTCCATTCTCACCTTTTTTCGGAGCCACATGAATGTTATTGCTTAGGGCTGTTCATGTGTCCTCCATTTTCGAGTTTGGAGTTGTGTTTCATGATTTGCCTAAGGGAGGACCCTCAAAGCAATCCTCCATTCTCACCTTTTTTCGGAGCCACATGAATGTTATTGCTTAGGGCTGTTCATGTGTCCTCTATTTTCGAGTTTGGAGCTGAGTTTCATGATTGCCTAAGTGAGGACCCTCAAGGCAATCCTCCATTCTCACCTTTTTTCGGAGCCACATGAATGTTATTGCTTAGGGCTGTTCATGTGTCCTCCATTTTCGAGTTTGGAGCTGTGTTTCATGATTGCTTAAGTGAGGACCCTCAAGGCAATCCTCCATTCTCACCTTTTTTCGGAGCCACATGAATGTTATTGCTAAGGGCTGTTCATGTGTCCTCCATTTTCGAGTTTGGAGCTGAGTTTCATGATTGCCTAAGTGAAGACCCTCAAGGCAATCCTCCATTCTCACCCT
>NC_038243.2:20711897-20713332 GCF_000004515.6 Glycine max
TTTTCGAGTTTGGAGCTGTGTTTCAATGATTGCCTAAGTGAGGACCCTCAAGGCAATCCTCCATTCTCACCTTTTTTCGGAGCCACATGAATGTTATTGCTTAGGGCTATTCATGTGTCCTCCATTTTCGAGTTTGGAGTTTTGTTTCATGATTGCCTAAGTGAGGACCCTCAAGGCAATCCTCCATTCTCACCCTTTTCCGGAGCCACATGCATGTTATTGCTTAGGGCTGTTCATGTGTTCTCCATTTTCGAGTTTGGGGCTGAGTTTCATGATTGCCTAAGTGAAGACCCTCAAGGCAATCCTCCATTCTCATCCTTTTCCGGAGCCCCATGAATGAATTGAGTTGTCAATCATGTGTCCTCCATTTTCGAGTTTGGAGCTGTGTTCCATGACTGCTTAAGAGAGGACCCTCAAGGCAATCCTCCATTCTCACCATTTTTTGGAGCCACATGAATGTTATTGCTTAGGGCTGTTCATGTGTCCTCCATTTTCGAGTTTGGAGCTGAGTTTCATGATTGCCTAAGTGAAGACCCTCAAGGCAATCCTCCATTCTCACCCTCTTTCGGAGCCACATGAATGTTATTGCTTAGGGCTGTTCATGTGTTCTCCATTTTCGAGTTTGGGGCTGAGTTTCATGATTGCCTAATTGAAGATCCTCAAGGCAATCCTCCATTCTCATCCTTTTCCGGAGCCCCATGAATGAATTGAGTTGTCATTCATGTGTCCTCCATTTTCGAGTTTGTAGTTGTGTTCCATGACTGCTTAATAGAGGACCCTCAAGGCAATCCTCCATTCTCACCCTTCTCCGGAGCCACATGAATGTTATTGCTTAGGGCTGTTCATGTGTCCTCCATTTTCGAGTTTGGAGCTGTGTTTCATGATTGCCTAAGTGAGGACCCTCAAGGCAATCCTCCATTCTCACCTTTTTTCGGAGCCACATGAATGTTATTGCTTAGGGTTGTTCATGTGTCCTCCATTTTCGAGTTTGGGGCTGAGTTTCATGATTGCCTAAGTGAAGACCCTCAAGGCAATCCTCCATTCTCACCCTTTTTCGGAGCCACATGCATGTTATTGCTTAGGGTTTTTCATGTGTTCTCCATTTTCGAGTTTGGGGCTGAGTTTCATGATTACCTAAGTGAAGACCCTCACGGCAATCCTCCATTCTCATCCTTTTCCGGAGCCCCATGAATGAATTGAGTTGTCATTCATGTGTCCTCCATTTTCGAGTTTGGAGCTGTGTTCCATGACTGCTTAAGAGAGGACCCTCAAGGCAATCCTCCATTCTCACCCTTCTTTGGAGCCACATGAATGTTATTGCTTAGGGCTGTTCATGTGTCCTCCCATTTTCGAGTTTGGAGTTGTGTTTCATGATTGCCTAAGGGAGGACCCTCAAGGCAATCCTCCATTCTCACCTTTTTTTGGAGCCACATGA
>NC_038243.2:20713515-20714310 GCF_000004515.6 Glycine max
GATTGCCTAAGTGAAGACCCTCAAGGCAATCCTCCATTCTCATTCTTTTCCGGAGCCCCATGAATGAATTGAGTTGTCAATCATTTGTCCTCCATTTTCGAGTTTGGAGCTGTGTTCCATGACTGCTTAAGAGAGGACCCTCAAGGCAATCCTCCATTCTCACCATTTTTCGGAGCCACATGAATGTTATTGCTTAGGGCTGTTCATGTGTCCTCCATTTTCGAGTTTGGAGCTGATTTTCATGATTGCCTAAGTGAAGACCCTCAAGGCAATCCTCCATTCTCACCTTTTTTCGGAGCCACATGAATGTTATTGCTTAGGGCTGTTCATGTGTCCTCCATTTTCGAGTTTGGAGCTGTGTTTCATGATTGCCTAAGTGAGGACCCTCAAGGCAATCCTCCATTCTCATCCTTTTCCGGAGCCCCATGAATGAATTGAGTTGTCATTCATGTGTCCTCCATTTTCGAGTTTGGAGCTGTGTTCCATGACTGCTTAAGAGAGGACCCTCAAGGCAATCCTCCATTCTCACCATTTTTTGGAGCCACATGAATGTTATTGCTTAGGGCTGTTCATGTGTCCTCCATTTTCGAGTTTGGAGCTGAGTTTCATGATTGCCTAAGTGAAGACCCTCAAGGCAATCCTCCATTCTCACCCTCTTTCGGAGCCACATGAATGTTATTGCTTAGGGCTGTTCATGTGTTCTCCATTTTCGAGTTTGGGGCTGAGTTTCATGATTGCCTAATTGAAGACCCTCAAGGCAATCCTCCATTCTCATCCTTTTCCGGAGCCCCATGA
>NC_038243.2:21614866-21704954 GCF_000004515.6 Glycine max
CCTTTGATTTAAATTGACAGATCCATGATTTTATCCTTTAAGGCAAAGAGAATATTTTGACCTTGATCATAGGCTTTAGTTGATTTTGGGAATTGGTAATTAATTAAGGGAGGAATTTAATTAGGAATAGGATTGGGTAAAATTGGTACTAGTGAGTCATAACCCCTGACCACTTTTATCATAACTCAAAACCTCTCTTTATATTTGTTTTCTTATAAAAAAAATAAAATCATAAAAATATTTAAATCCTCTTTTAATAATCTCTATTGTTAGTTTAATAAACTTAACTAATTGGAAATACAACTGGTTCTTTGGATTTGATATTCGAACTTTCAAGTTAACTCTTACTATTGCATAGGGTACGCTCGCCTTTGTGCGAGCCTAACATATTTTATGCATCATGTGACTTCCTCTACCCCTCACATATATGTACTAATAATAAAATGAATAAGAAATTAGAATTAATTAAAAGTTTTTAAAACACATTTAAGTACAAGCCTTTCAAAAGGGTAAAAGGCTCACATTCACTTTTCTAACATCATAATAAAACTTGTCCAAATAAATAATAAATCATCTTGGCTCAAAACAAGACCGTCCAAGACTTCACTCAATTAATATAAAAACCTATACCCCAATGTCACATCCTATCAGAGCATTGTGTTCCCGTGTCCTCTAGCATGAGGTTCTTCATAGTCATCCACCTAACCATCTGCTCCCACGAACATAAGGTTTAAGATCATCATAGGATCCAAACACATATAACACATGAGGAGTGAGTTATCACATTCCTAGCTACTAGACAGAAACAAGACAACATGTAGATGTACATATCATATAAACAAAATACAACTTACTTAAATATAGCTCACGTTATTCCACCACTTTGTCACGTAACATCACATCACAACACAACATGTCTCATTCATTTTCACATCATTCACGCACTCAAGGATCAAAACACAATATCACTAAATCAATCAATACATAAATGTTATACAACATATACACTAAGACTCAATCCTATATGCAATGTGGTACCATGGTAGTGAAAAACCTCGTCGGGCACCTAGGAGTACATGACAAGACAAACCACACACTAGTAAGTCAGGTCACTCTCACTAGGTAAAATCATAGGGAGACCAGTCAGGGTCATGCTGTTTTTCGAGAATGCCCCAACCATGTGGGATCGGCATAAGCTTAAAGAAGCACTCAAACCAGGTGTATTTACCCCCAAGGCCTACACTTCAAAGAGTCCATTAAGGCCTCTCCCTCCTTATTCAAGTCCAACCCAAATTACATTTTAGCACACAGACTCTATCTATGAACTGTAAAAAACACATAACTCCTCACTTGTTCTCAAAATAATTTTATCTTGTCGCGTTTGTGATTAAACTCGTTGAGTCCCCCAATGGTTCCCATCACAATACTCGTCGCGCATTAACTCGTCACCCTTAAAGGGTCTTATAGTCGTGTGATTGTCCAATTCATAGCTCACAGCTCAATGCACACCACATCTCAATGCACACATACATTACAAGTCAATACACACTCAATTTATCTCATACACTCGGTCTCAATTTAACATGTTATCACACCTCATAAATCACATACATTGTACCTATAAACTATGCAATACACATGACTCCTCAATTATTCTCAAAATCATTTTTATCTCGTCCTACTTGTGATTAAACTCGTCGGGTCCCCACAATGGATCCCATCACAATACTTGTTGCACAAAAACTCGTCGCCCTTAAAGGGTCTTACAATTGTGTGATTGCATAGTTCATAGCTCACAAATCAATTCACATGTATTTCTCCATTCATCACAGGTTCAATTTATCACATACTCATAATTTGAAGCACAATTTCATAATCTCAATATAACAATTTATATAAAAGGTTTATCACAACATGGGGAGTAAAACCCCTCAAATAATTTCACACAATTATATCAAAATCAATTAATCAAAATCATAGGTATAAAAAAATGAAAACACCAAGAGCACTCAATTTTATCAACCAATTCGCATCAGGACATCAATATTGTATTTAGAATCATAAAGGAAAAATTATAATTCAATAAACATCCCAAAATAAACCCCAATTTAATCCTCTAAGGATCCCTACACATGTTCGTTCTAACCCCAATTGCGATAAACTCATCGCTTACCTCTAAGCGGTCTCACGTGTGTATTCTGACAGTGATAGCGACATCTCTATCAATTTCCTGAGATTCCTCAAGCTTTTCCTCTGATTTGCTCGGATAGGGTTTCCAAGCGTTAGAGAGAAGGAGAAGAGATTAAAGCCTTCATTTTGTACTATCTTTGTGAGATTCACTTTTCTCTCTCCATGAATATTATTTTGTAAATCCCAACGGTGAAGGTGTGTGGAATTGAATTACAAACTAGGTGTCTAAATTTGATGACAATCCAATAGTTAACAAGTCTGGGATCATAGTTTTACTAGACAGGTTTTGAGTCTCTATGGGAAAAGAAAAAACTACGATGCGAATGACATTTCTCTTAGCTCTGACATTTTTTCGCAATTTCCAACACTGAGAATGCTCGAAAATGAGTTTTGAACTTGGTGCTTAAATACCTGGTGCTTGGAAATGACCTAACATGTCTCTATTTATAGATAGGGTACTCACAACCTATTATTTACTCTATTTATTTATTTTTATTATTTTATAAAAAGGAACTCTATTTTATTTCCTATCAAATAAATAAATTTAATATTTTTTTTTTAATTTTCCTTCAAACCATTATTTTAATACAATTTCTCCTTATTTACTTAATTATAAAAACCTCACCATTTTCTCTAACTCTATTTTTTAACTAAAAAACCTTTTTAATTTATTTACGAAAAATGGGATGTTACACATCACTTGATTTCATAAGCTTTGAAATCCTCCCCCTAAGGCAAGCCTATCTTCCTCTTTAACTTTATCACAAACCAGATTTGTAATGTCATCCATATCTATTGGGTTTAAGGAAGTAAAAAGGTTTGAGATATAATTAGTAAGAACATCATAAATTTGATCTTCCTCAACAAAAGTCTCCCCTTCATCATCCACCAGCTTCTGAATGTTGTTAACCTTTCTTCTTTCATTCGCCTTTTGGATGGAAAAATTTTGTGTGTTTGTCCCCTTCTAATAGCAGCTAGGTCTAGATCTTTGAGCCCAATAAGTTTCCTTTTTCTTAAGAAGATCATTAAGCTATACTTCAATAGCATGTGATTGGGCTAAGTTGTCCTTTGCCTAAGTGAATTCGTTGAGGTTCTTAAGCTTCCCTCTCAACCTTTTAATGTCTCTCATATGACTTCCATATTTTGCATCCCTCACTACTAAATTTTATCAGATGCCCACAAGATATTTTGGAGAACACCTTTTTTGGGGATCCATGAGTGCCTAATAATCTCTTTACACTCATCATCTCGGGCCTATAATTTTTCAAATATGTAAAGTCTCTTATATTTGTTTCTTCTAGCTCTAGATCTTCCATTACCTTGGTAGTCCACAACAAATTGTTTCAACAAACCTGCTACATTCTTCAAATAGTTTAACTCTGCTGCACATTTTTGAGTCTCTCAAGGAAGACTATCCTAAGATATTCAAGGATTAAGAGCTTGCACAAACCTCTCATTTCTAGTGGGTTCCCAAGCCCCCAACAATTCAATCTTATCAAATTCATGGCGATCGGCGAGGCTCACTAGCAGCCTCCACTGATACAGTGTTAGTTATTTTTCTCTCTATGTCCTCTTCTATCATTTCAATATACATATCCTCAACTGCATTACGCCCTCATCTCTGCCCGTTACAACTTATCAGCATCTTTCCATCACCACCCCCATTACTATTTCTAGTTGCTCTCTTCCAAGACTTGAGGTCTTGTTTCCTTGAGGAGGCCACCACCTTACCTTTCTCCCTTGTATCATGAATGTTCACATGCTCCACTATGGGAATCCTAGCCTCTGTATGTGGGCCATTGTTTGGCTTCTGGCAAGTGCACCAGATCGCACAAGTAGTATAAAATGGTAAGAACTGAGTATCGAACACTCGGGGAACTTGTGTTATTTGGTAAGCTATTTCAGCAAATAGGCGTCTAGTGTGTAAAAGTAAGTGTGAATATGAACAAGTGTATAAACTATCTGTGCAAAAAGAAAGAAAATCACGCGAGAGAAATGATGTGTAAAAACAAGTAGAGAACACGCTGGTCTTCCTAATTGGTGCCTAATGCTAAAAAGATATTCTCTATCTAACAATGCTCATGTGTTCTTATGGTGTCTCTTGAGATACTAAACCCCGATTCCTCATGATAGTTTAGCTTAATCCTGATCAAGCATCGTCCGCAAATTCCTCTTGTAAGACTAAACTCAACCAGGACTGCATTAAGACACACATACTCAACTAACTTATCGCACCCTGATTCCTCGTGAAAGCATGACAACTCAGCCCTGCACTATCAAGGACTTTAGAGTCAGACCAGTTTCCACTGTTGAATGACCCTAACAAAGCATGCATCTATGTGATCAAGGTAAAGGCATACTGGAATGAAAAGCAGATAGCACAGAGAACACACAAAATATCATTAAATAGATAAAAATATATTTACATCAAGTACCTACTGGGAAGATTCAACAGAGGATTTAGCTTTCCATACCAGGAAGCCTTCTTAACAACAAAGAGAAGAACAAGATGAAAGATTGAAAAAATACAAGTGGTGAGGATGTCTCCTTCACCTCTAGGATCTCTCAATCACTCACAAACTCATCTCAAGCTCTTAAACTGGATCCTGCTTCAAGCTCTGGTCTCTGCAGATCTTCACACAACAAAATCTCTCAAAACTCTCTAGAACTTGGACCTTTCTCTCTCGAGAAACCCTAGACATGCAAAGCTCTGAATCTCAGTCCAAACTCCCTTTACAAAATCTGATTTTAGGCTTAAATAGGTGGCCTTGTTCGTGCTCATGCGCTTAGCACACGTATGGACTGCTTAGCGCACATTAGTGATTTTTGGCTTAGCGCACCTTTATCGCTTAGCAGATGAACTGAAGCGGTGCGCTTAGAGAGATGAAGCGGTGTGCTTAGCGAACCTGTACAACTCATCTTCTTCTGGATTCTTCCTCGCGCTTAGCCCAGGAGTGTTGCGCTTAGCGGATGCTCGCTAAGCCAGCAAATTGGCTTTGCGAGAAGGTGAAAATAGTCTTTTCCAAAGCTTGCCTAATTAACCTGGAATTGAGAGAAAATGATTATTAAACACACAAAATGAAAATACTAAGTATTTATTACCTATACTTAACAGAAAATACTTATAACATTACAAAAATAACCATAAATTGGGAGAGTTTGATACAATTTATACAAGTTTTATACACAAAAGTTAGTCGTTTTCACCGACTAACAACTCCCCCAAATTTATAGTTTTGCTTGTCCTCAAGCAAAAAGAGAACAACTCACTTGTCCTCAAGTGACAATGACATGCAGTGACTATGTACAAAGGTGTATGCTACAAAGTTACTGATTGCATGATAAGAGAATGGAGTAAAATTCCTTCATCACTTGTCTTTCACAGGTATGCAGTTATCCAAAGAGAAGAATAAAATGTAACCTGAACAGATAGATGAAGTTAGGCATAAGACAAATATCAAGGAAAGTAGCTTAAACCACAGTCTCACGGCTACTGTTTCACTCAAGCACAAGTGTTTAAGCTATTCATTAATAACAACTAGTAAGAGGTCCAATCTTTGAATTTCATCTCATGCCATAAAGTCAGAAATGTATAAACAGAATCAGAAGGACTTTCTCAGGTTTGTAGTGAGGCTTGGCTTCAAAATTCATTGGTTTTTCTAGGATTCAAAGGCTTAGATTCTAAGAAAGCACAAATCCTTGACTTATCCCAATGGTCTTGTATTATACAAGTAGCTTTCTCACTATCTTTTCCTCTCAAGTTGCTTTTGACCTTATTGTAACAACACAATTATTTCTTTTCTTTCTTTTTTTTAACATACAACTTATTTGTTGTGAGTGCTGATGCTTAACCTTTTTCTTTTCTTTCTAATTGACTTCCCTCCCCCAAATTTAGAGTAAATTTGCCTTGAAACATATGCTCTCCTAAAATCTAAACAAGGTATCAGGAGATAATTATTTAAGTTCAGGGTTCAAATTTTTTACAATATCATTTAGCTCAAAAAGGGAGCAAAGGATGCAATTATCATTCAAGGTAAGTTGTTTGGTCAAAAGAGCTTGTGCATGTACAATCATGGCCTTCATCATGTCCTCATTTATACATTTCATTCTAAAATTCAGAGATTTATGCAAAGATTATCACTCACAGCTAGTCGTTCACTCACAGAGTAAGGTCACACTCTCACCGGTTTTGGTTCAAGCTTTTCTTTCTCAATCAATCTATCTACTGACTAACAATTCTAATTGCAAGTTCACATTCTTGTTCTTTATTTGTCTAACATACACATTTGCTCAAACTTATGAAAGAAAACACAAACTCCATGACAATCATGCACTCAATTCAAAATGAAAACATACATCCATTTTTCACAAAAAGATAAAAGTGTTTCACTGCCATGTCATAAAAAACAAGTCAAACTATTCAAAATGCTTCAGGATAAGCAAACTAATTACCCATAAATAAAACTAGCAGTATATGTAGACATAAAGGAATTACTGTACGAAAACCAAAATTATAATAATAATAAATCAAAAAGCAAAAAGTATCATCAAGAATCAAAATTCATGTGATTGGTCCTGTGTGTCTGGCCATCCTCCTCATCTGTCAGCTGAAGCACAGGAGTAGTGGGAGGAGAAGTGTCCACAACTAGGACTGGTGTAGTTGGGTCCTCTAGCATCTGTAGAAGAGGAGTGGAGGGGTTTGCTGCAGGCTGAGGTGAGGGTAGGTTTACCATTGGTGCAAAAGGCTCTGAAGTAGCCTCAAGGGATCACTCAGGAGTGGTAGCAGCTACCTGTCTCACCTATGTCTCCTCTGCCTCTTCTCCTATATCAAATGGCTCTAGGATGGTGGCCTTAGATGAGTGATCATTTTATGGTTCTGGTTCATGCTGTTAAGGTGCCTGGGCTGTAAAACTTTCATTATCTCCCACAAAAGAAGGTCGGGCTCCAGGCCAGGCCACCTTCTCAATGAACTACTCTACACTCATAATTGGCCTATGCTGAACTAGTTCCTGCAAGCTTTGTATAATGAGAATCTGTCCTTCAAACAAGCTTTGAAATTTGGCATCTGAAGTCTGAGAGCTCTAGGCAGATAAGTCTACTAAAGCTGGAAGTGGGGCTGAAGTAGAAGATGCAGGGATGCCAGCTATTAGTGCAAAGGAAGAGGGAACATGATATGCTCTGAGCTTGGTCTTCCTTGCCTCTGGAAAATTAACTGTTTGGTCATTCGCATTCCAACAGTTCCTTATGATATAAGCTAAGTCAATGGCCAACCTTTGGTTTTCATAGGAGGTAAGGGCATCAGATCCCACTCCCCTCGATCTACACAAGGTTGTGATTAAAGCTGGGAAGCCTAAGCGAGAAGAGTTAGGCTGAGCCATCATGGTCATTTGTCCAGAGATCAAACCGCCAATGTTCATGTCCATCCTTGTGATTAAGCCATAGACCGACCTAGCTCTGTCTGTGTTCAAATCTGAAGTGCGGGAGGTAGGAGCTAGGTTTGAGTATGAGAAGATGCTCCATGTTTGAGCTAGGGTGGTAAGATCTTTTCTGAGGAGCTTCCATGGTTGGCCCTCCGTGTTTAGAATAAAGCCTTTGCCCGGAATGCACAGACTAGCCTCCATCTCTCTAGGATCACACCTTAGTCTGCAAAATCTAGAATAAATGGGTAAAGATTCCCCCTCCTTTAATAACACTGGAGTCTGGAGGAACTCATTTAAGTTGTCTGCATCTATCTTGATTAAATGGCCTCTTATTCTAGCACATTTAGGAGCTTTATCTGCTGGACTATAGAAATTGGCATAGAATTCCTTAACCACTGCCACATCTATGCTTCCTTCCTGAAGGTTGGCGAGACATTTGTGAAGGTTTTGCCTCTCCAATTCTATTTTAAACTCGTCAAATTCATAATGATAAAGTTCCACATTCCTTTCCGAAAGGATCCTTCGGTCTAAAATATTATCTATATATTTGTTCCAGGCTTCCTCTGATTGAAATCTCCTGTTATCATTCTGATCCTATGGTCTAGAATCACTATTCTTATGTTTCTTCGAGGCCATCTGCATATAAAGGAACCAGAAAATTAATCAAGACACAATTATTCAAATTTTAAAAATTGAAAAAATAAAACTGAAAAAGAAACTGGCTGCTTAGCGAGACATGGTCCGCTTAGCTGGCCTTTGAAAAAAAAACACCATCACTTAGCGACATGTGGAGCCGCTTAGTGGGAGTTGCAGAATTTTTAGATTCTACAGAATAGGCTTAGCAGGAAAGCGCCCGCTAAGCTGAACATGTGCCGCAAGGATTTGCGCTAAGCTCCTTAAAGACTGCGCTTAGTGGCACCAACTCTTCAAAAATTTCACTAAGTGTTGGTAGCTTAGCGAGCGAAACTCACTTAGCTCAGCGGATGCCGCAACAAATCGCGCTTGGCCTAGGAAAGCTTGGCTTAGCGCACGGCTATCAACAAAAATAAATTGATTAAGTTACCTCGGCTTAGCGATTCAGCCTCGCTTAGCCACAGGTAGTTTAGCAAGAGGATGAGTGTTCATCCTCAAAAGATGAACTTGCTTAACACGGTAACCGCGCTTAGCGAGTTCTTCAGAGAAACGCTTACATACAATGAGTATTGATGAACTCGCTTAGTGCAGCATGCTCGCTTAGTGAGTTCATCGCATTTTCCAGAAAACGCAGAAAACGCTACTCGTTTTCTTGCACTTTTCAAGCCTCTAAAAGGCATATCAGACATGCAACGTGTGCCTCGTACTCAATTCAGTATACAAGCGTATATAGCCCTAATCTTAAACTAAATCTAACAAAACATAAAAACCCTAAAAATCTAAAGCTACAATTGAAGTCTTCTACCCTAAAGTTAAGACAAGAAAAAGAGAAAAAGAATCATGGAACTTACTTGGATGGTGTATGGTTGATGCTTCAAAGTTGAAAATGCACAAAGAAAGCACAGATGCAAAATGTGCAAATTTTTGGAGAGAGAGAATGCAGATACGAGGTTTTTGTAATCTGGCAAATGTGAGTGTAACTGCTGTTACACTCACTTAAGCAGTTTTCCGATACTTTCCCTTAATGGACCGCTGCGCTAAGCGAGCAAGAGAGACGTTTGGTTTCTCAACAAGACTCGCTTAGCGGACCCGTGTGCTTAGCTGACGTTTCAAATTCAAAATCAGTTTTTTTTAACAAAAACTAGGCTTAGCGCGAGGGTACATCCGCTTAGCAAGGTCTGCAAATTAGAAAAGCTGCAACTCTCGCTAAGCCAGGCTCTGACTAGCTTAGCTAAAATGATGCATCTTAAGTACAGAGGAGCATGCGCTTAGCTGCGAGGGACTCACTTAGTGCTCAATTGCTGCAATGAATCTCGCTTAGCTGCCATGACTGGCGCTTAGCTTCATGGACCTCAATTATGGTCGTAAGGAATTGCGCTTGGCGACAATAGGTCACGCTTAGCCACGGATAAGCTGTTGCTTAGCGATCAAGCAGAAGCTTAGCTAAATTCAGATCAAATTGAAGTTAGCTTAGCTCAACCTTGGCTAGCTTAGCGGACCAAATCAGCTTCAGATGCAAGGGTTGGGCGCTAAGCGCTTGAGACTCGCAGTTTAGCGCATGAACAGAGATGCGTTTAGCGCGAGGCTTGCGCTTAGCGAAAGGACTGTTTTTTTTTTCAGAAAATATTTTTCTAAGTTATTTTTCAGTCCTTTTTCCAAGAAATTGAAACCCTTATGTTAAACATCCAAAGATTGGTTGATATACTCCTATGTACAGACTATATAGCAAGTTCCAAATGATTTAAATGCATAAAAAAAACAAAGATAACAGAATTTAAAATTGGGTTACCTCCCAGGAAGCGCTTCTTTAACATCATTAGATTGACGCTTTTACCTCACTGGGTGATCTTATGTTTTGGTTCCTACTTTCAGAACCTCTTGACCTCCTTCCATTACCTGTAAGCAAACATTGTATTCTGGAGTAGGCTTGTCTTCAATAAACAAATCAAAATCAATTTTCTGATCTTCAAAACCTAGCTCCAGCTTCCTCTTCCCCATATCAACTATGCAGCTTACGGTCAACATGAATGGCCTTCCCAATATTACAGGGATGTCAGTATCTTCAGAGATATCCATTACCATAAAGTCTGTTGGGAAGATAAAATGTTTTACTCTGACCAAAACATCTTCAATTACTTCATATGGCCTGGTAATGGAGCGGTCAGCTAATTGTAAAGTCATTCGAGTGGGCATTATTTCCAACTCTCCCAATCTTCTGCACATGGAGAGTGGAATCAAATTGATACTGGCTCCCAGGTCAATAAGAGTTTTTCCCACATTGACTTCTCCAATTGAACAAGGAATAGTTACACTCCCAGGATCTTTATGCTTGGGTGGATGGATTTTTTGGATCACAGCACTGCAATTTCCTTCCACTATGATGTTTTCCTGATGAATATATTTATGCTTCCTTGTTAACATATCTTTCAAAAGTTTAGAGTAGAGTGGCATCTGCTACAAAGCTTCTCCGAAGGGCATGGTTATTTCCAGTTTCCTGAAAATATCTAAAAATCTCGCCAGATGACGATCTTTTTCTTTCATGGAAGATACCACAGGATACGGTACTTCCACGCTTTCATCCACAACTTTTTCACTCCTACTCTTCTTTGCATTCTTATTATTTTTTTTTCTTCTTTTTCATTTTTTTCATTTTCTATTTCTTTTTCTTTTTCTTGGTCCTTCAATTCTTTATTCTTGACCATTATTTGTTCCTCTTTTTCTTGATTACTTTCACCTCTCACCTCATTTTTCTTGCCATCAGTGCTTTTCTTGTCAGCAGTTTTCTTCTCATGCACAACACTATCCTCATCCTCAACTTCAACCTCCACAAACCTTTTACTCCTTGGGATTCTGTTCTGTATTTGGCACAAAACTGTTGGATGACTTGTTAGCTATCTGCTTGGCCAGTTGTCTCACCTGGACCTCAAGGTTCTTCAGTGCTGACTAAGTGCTTTTATGATTTGACATTGTTACCTACTTAAACTGAGTCAAGGTCTCCTCCAACTTAGTAGTTCTCTGGAATATGTTAGGTTCTTGTTGGATTGGCCTGTTTGAAGGCCCACTCTAGTCTTTGTTGAACTGATTGCCAGGGTGAGTCCTCCACTGTCCTTGTTGATTATATGGACCCTACTGGAAGCCTGAAAATCCTCCTTGAGTATACCCTTGTCGCTGTTGATTTCCCATATAATGAATTTCTCGAGTGTTTTCTTCAGTGGGAGTACATTGGCCTATTTAATGAGCCTCACCACAGATGGTACAACCTATAACCTGCAAAACAGAAGAGTGTGTAGGTTGACCAATAGACAACTTAGTTGGCAGCTTACCAAGTGTTTCTGTTAAAATTTCCAGTTGCTTAGAAAGCAACTTGTTCTGTGCCAATAACACGTCGTGTGATGATAGCTCTATCAAGCTTTTCTTTGTGGGTTGGTGGGTTCTGTCTCATAGAATGACTTGATCACTAGCTGACATGTTCTCAATTAGCTCTGTTGCTTCTTCCGGGATCTTCAGTTTTATGTTTCCCCCTGTAGAAACATCTAACAGTTGCTTGGTTTGTGGTCTTAGCACATCTATAAACATATTCAATTAGATTGGCTCGGAAAACCCATGAGTGGGAGTTTTTCTTAACAAGCCTTTGAATCTCTCCAATGCTTCACTCAGAGATTCATCAGGAAACTAATGAAATGAAGAGATTGCAGCTTTCCCTTCTGCAATCTTGGACTCTGGGAAGTATTTCTTTAGGAACTTTTCAACAATTTCTTCCCAGGTTTTCAGACTGTTGCCCTTGAATGAGTGGAGCCACCTCTTGGCTTCTCCTGCCAATGAGAATGAGAAAAGGCTGAGCCTAATAGCGTCGTCTGGTACATCGGAAATCTTAACAGTGTTACATATTTCAATGAACATTGCCAAGTGTGCATATGGGTCTTCATTAGGTAATTCTTGAAATAAGTTCCCCTATATTAAATGAATTAAGGAATGTGGATAGTTGATGTTGTTAACTTGCACTGCACTTCAGGACGTGCAATGCTGGTAAAAAAATGTGGTACTGAACTACTTGAATAATCCTCAAGGGTAATCCTCTAGTCATGCTCTTCTGCCATGGTAATGGCTTCAGGTAATTGAGTGGCAGATTCCCTTGATGATGGTGAATCAGGTGATAATAAGTCGGAGAAATGAGTCTCCTCCTCAAGAATGGATGCAACTATTTTGTCTTGCAGAAGTTTCCTTCTCCTCTCGACCCTGTTCCTTCGCAACGTAGCTTCCATTTCTAAGTCCAGAGGAACTAAATTGCCTGTGGGAGATCTATGCATATACAAGACTAATAGAACAACGGTTATCCAGTTAAACAAGAGAAGACAAATAGAATTTATGAACGAATATTCATAAAAACAATCAAAGAATAAAAAATAAAGAATAGACACTTAAAAACAAGCTAACTTCCCAAATAAAAAGAAATTCCCCGGCAATGGCGCCAAGAACTTGTTTGGCTTCCGACAAGTGCATCGGATCGCACAAGTAGTATAAAACGGTAAGAACCGAGTATTGAACACTTGGGGAACTTGTGTTATTTGGTAAGCTATTTTAGCAAATAGGCGTCTAGTGTGTAAAAGTAAGTGTGAATATGAACAAGTGTATAAACTATTTGTGCAAAAAGAAAGAAAATCACGCGAGAGAAATGATGTGTAAAAACAAGTAGAGAACACGTTGGTCTTCCTAATATGTGCCTGATGCTAAAAAGATATTCTCTATCTAACAATGCTCATGTGTTCTTATGGTGTCTCCTGAGATACTAAATCCCGATTCCTCATGATAGTTTAGTCTAATCCTGATCAAGCATCGTCCGCAGATTCCTCTTGTAAGACTAAACTCAACCAGGACCGCATTAAGACACACATACTCAACTAACTTATTGCACACCGATTCCTCGTGAAAGCACGACAACAAATGTGACACCCTCTACCCCTCACATATATACTAACAAAGGATTAAAAATTCAAATATTGATTAAAAGTATTTTTTTTTACATTTTTAAATACAAGCCTTTCAAAGGGATAAAAGGCTCACATTCACTTTCTTCTACATCATGTTCAAACTTGTCCAAATAAATAATAAAGTCATCTCGGTTCAAACAAGACCGTCTAATATTTCATACAATTAATATAAAACCCTATACCCTAATGCCACATCCTATCAGAGCGTTGTGTCTCGACGTCCTTCAGCACAAGGTTCCTTAAAGCAATTCACCTAGTCATCTGCTACCTCGAACACAAAGTTCAAGATCATCACAGGATCCAAACACAAACAACATACGGGGAGTGAGTTATCACATTCCTAACTAATAGAGAAACAAGACAACTAGATATACATATCATATAAACCAAATAAAACTTACTTACGCGTAATTCACGTAATTCCACCACTTTGTCATTCAAGGTTCACTTTTCATCCATCAATCACACTTTTCAATCATCAATCACATTACACAAGAATCACACGCTCTGATCAAGACATAATAACACATCAATTTCATAATAAACAATTAGCAAGCGCATGAGACAGTTATGCTAAGACTCAAGCCTATATGCAATGTGGTACCATGTCAGTGAAAAACCACACTGGGACGCTTAGGAGTACATAACAAGACACGCCACACAATGTGTTTGTCAGGTCACTCTCACTAAGTAAGATCATAGGGAGACCAGTCAGGGTCACGATGTTTTGTGAGAATGCTCCAACCATATGGGATCAGCATAGGCTTAAAGGAGCACTCAAACCCGGTGACCCATAAGGCCTACACTCCGAAGAGTCCGTCAGGGCCTATCCTTCCTGATTCAGGTCCAAGCCCTAAAAGCATTTTAACACACAAACACTGCTTGTGAATTATACAATGCCCCCGATCTCACACTCGTGTTTTAAACACGTACAACATATTGCGCTACAATTTAACACTGGTTCCTGAATAGGAAACCTACACTTTCTCTTAAACACTGCGCATTTACACTTTTCTCAAGATAACACTGGTCGGGTTATTGTACAATTCACAACTTACAACACAAATAATGTCACATCAAGAGTTAATCACACACTTATTCATAACCAAAACTCATTCACAATTTCACATCTCATAATGTCACAATCCACCATCACATGTTTTCACCTATCTCACAATTCAACACCTGTTCTACTTTACACTTTTACTCAATCTCAATAACAATATTATAATCTCAAGGCAACATATTATTCCACAATTCATCACATATTTCATTTATAAGCACTGCTCATGAATTATACAATACCCACGACCTCACACTCGTGTTTCAAACAGGTTTAACACATTGCACTACAATTTAATTCTGGTTCCTGAATAGGAAACCTACACCTTCTCTTAAACACTGTGCATCAACGTTTTTCTCAAGATAACACTGGTCGGGTTATTGTATAATTCATAGCTCACAATATAATGATTGTCACATCAAGTGTCAAACACATACACTTATTCACAATCAAATATCATGCCCACAATTTAACATCTCATAATATCACATCAACCATCTCATTTTTACATGTATCTCGCAAATTGACACATTCAACTTTGTACTACTCAATTTTCACAATAATATTATAATACCACTATAATAACTCATTACACCTTATAACTCATAAACATCACACAATGATAATATTTGCATGATACAAAACATATATATATATATATACATACATATATATATATATATATATATATGTATATGTATATAGTAAATTAAACTACATTGTTTTTAATCAAAGAATTTCTATAACAATTAATTTAATATTACATCAAAAGAAATGATCACTAGGCATTAACCTTACAATTTTCTTTAATTTATTATTCTAGTATTACAATAATTATATACACATAACATGTTGATCATCGTCGTAGAAATATTAGAACAAGATAATAATTTGAATAAAATAAGTCATTGAATAATATTATTTAAAATATAATTTACGTTAATAAAAAGAGCTTAATTTTTTTAAGGGGTTCACACTCAACACAAGAACACATCAATTTCACCGCAATTTCTCATTGGGACATCAACTGATTCATCAATCATATATAATTCACTGTAATAGTTATAAGGATAAAATGAAAATTGCAAAAACACCCCAAAACCCATTCCAATTGATATCTCTAAGGATCCCTACACATGTTCTCACTAATTCCCAATTGTGAATAACCCATCCCTTATCTCTAAGCGGGCTCACGTGTCTTCAGACAGTGATAAAAGAATCTCTAGCGGTTCCCTGAGATTCCTCCAGTTTTTTTTCCTCTAACTACTCCGGTAGTGTTCTCAAACGTCAGAGAGACAGAGAAGGGATTGAAGCCTCCACTTGTACTGTCTTGGTGAGATTCCTTTTTATCTCTCCTTGAATATCATCTCCCGTATCCCAACGGTGAAGATGTGTGGAACTGAATCTCAAACCACATATCAAAATTTCATGAAAATCCAACGGTTAACGAAACCGGGATTGTAGTTTTACTGAAACCGTTTTGGGTTTTCGTGGGAAAGGAAAAGGCTACGATGCGAAAGGTATTTACCTCAGCTCAAACCTGATATCAAAATTCCCAACGGTGAGAATGCTCAGAATTGGGTTGCGAACGCGGTGCTCAAATTTCACGATGATCCAACGGTGAATGAGTTTGAGATCATCGTTTTTCTGAGACAGGTTTGGTGGGCTGCGGGAAAAAGAAAGAGTTTTTGAGAGGAGAAGGGGAAAAACGAAAATGAGGGATAAAAGAGGCATCGTCCGTCTGAAAACTGACCTAACATCGCTATTTATACCTAGGATACACACAACTTATTATTACTCAATTTATTTGTTTTTAATATTTTATAAAAAAAAGAACTATATTTTATTCCCTATCAAATGTCCCCCTTTTTTTCCCTTCAAATTATTATTTCTCATTATTTATTTATTTATAAAAACCTGATCATTTTTCTAAAACTCTATTTATTTAAAAATTAAAAATTCTTTTTAAATTGGTTTACAAAAAATGGGATGTTACAACTCAGCCCTGCACTATCAAGGACTTTAGAGTCAGACCAGTTTCCACTATTGAATGACTCTAACAAAGCATGCATCTACGTGATCAAGGTAAAGACATACTGGAATGAAAAGTAGATAGCACAGAGAACACACAAAACATCATTAAATAGATAGAAATATATTTACATCAGGTACCTACAGGGAAGATCCAACAGAGGATTTAACTTTCCATACCAGGAAGCCTTCTTAACAACAAAGAGAAGAACAAGATGAAAGATTGAAAAAATATAACATGGAGTGATCTGATTTTTCACTAATACATTTCATGAGTCTTCCACGATACTTAATCCCCGCGGAATGGAAATGCACTGAGAAAGCATAATGAGTCCACAAAACTGAATGCTTTTGTACACAATCTTTGTTTACAAAAAAACTTCCTTAGCTCCCAAGTGGAGCAGGAAAAGCCCATCAATTATGACTATTGTTCTTGCTTATAAAATCACTACTAGTCAGCTTAATGATAAACAATGTCACAATACAACAAAACAAATTGTCTTCCCAATCTCATGATGAACTGACCTTGAACATAAGGTGGCCACTCCAAGTGGCTGTTAAGGAACTCTATACAGGTTGGTGAACATGCATATTCTCATGAACACTAATGACAACATTCCGCAACTCAGGGAAGATGGATATAAGTAGAAGTTCAAGTATTGCATAAGCAAGTTGCTTCACACATATAGAAGACTTCAATGAAATAAGATAATACAAATGTTAGCTTAGAAGAAAAGTAAATTGTGTGAGCAGACAACAAAAACTAACAAACAGAAAAAAATTCAGCGGTTACCAAGTGAATACATCAATGAGAAATAACTTTAACCTGACTAAAGTAATATATATCACTGGCACAACGTTTGTACTGCTTCTAACCAATTAAACCAACTAAGGCTGATGGAGCTCCATCTGACAATAATAGAGGCAAATTTATATGTGAAAGTCTAGGAATGGAAATGTTTACTTCAAAGTTCACAAGGCTACGAAGACCATACAAATAGCAAGAAAGTACCATAACATTCAAAAACGGTCATCAACATTAAAGCCATTAAGTTCAAAAGAAAACCTCTCAAAATTTGAGCATAGAGCCTAACACAACCCCACACAAAATTAGCTTATAATCTGAAGATTGTCCAAACTTTATAATCTCCTAAGTCATATATCTAGTTGATGTCCCAATTAGACCGCAATTAAGGTGGGCTAGGGGTGACTACAATTAAGGTGACTTTCCAACACGCCCATCACACCTATGGCTATGGGCTTGGAGCATGGCAGTATGGGTAATAATATATCTAGGATTGATAGACTTTGATACCATGTTAGAATTTGCGGTTAAGGTTTTACCGAACACAACAAAACTAGCTTGTAAAGTGAGGACTATCCAAACTTTATAAGGACTACATTGGTCATATCTCTAGTCGATGTAAAACTAAACACACTCCCTCATAATGAAGGTGCTATAGGGTACAATGAAGGCAGACAAAGAGGCAGCAATTATGGTGAATCAGTAGTGACTTCAATTAAGGCAACTTTCCAATACACTCATGCTCGCAATACAAGTGGCCTAATTGAAAAGGCTAACTTAACCCCAAGCAATCAGCTTGTGAGAACTACATTGGCCATATCTGTAGTGGATTTGGGAATAAACACACCTCTTGAGGCTTATTCAATTAATGCAGACCCCAAAGAGGCCTTAATTAAGGCAGCTTTCCAACAACTTTTCTTCCAACTGGTTTTTAAAGTGTGAATACTGCACTAAATCAAGAATTTCAACTAATTAGTAATGCTCCACTCCACCATTACATTTTTCCTTTTACATATTTTGATGGGTGGAGAAACAGTACTTTTAATTCATCAATTGCATTTTCAAATGACAATCTATACTAGTGGCCAAAAAAACTCCTTCACTATACAAATAAAATGATGTACATTTAACTTTGTGGAAATTAAAATTTTTCATTGATTAGATTGGAATCCAATATTTTGTTCATACCAAGAGGAACTGGCAAACCATAATAGAGAAAGAAAAGATTAAAACAAAAATCACTAAAAAATAAAAGCTGAAAGAAGAGACACATAACTATATCTTGTTTGGAAATGAATTCCTAGTATATTAATAGAAGGTAAAATGTATAAAGACATCTATACTTTGACCAACTACCCCATCGAGTTTGGAATCGTACAATCGGTGGCATGGAAGATTTTGTTCATAGACATTCCCACTCAATGAAATTACTTTCAAATTACCTATAATAGAACCATAACTTTTAGAAGGTGGTGCCTTTTGAGTACTACATAATCAAACTTGCTAAATGCCTTTATTTACTATAATTTGCTGAACCACACGGGAGGTGATTACAAGAAATAAACCTCGACGATATCTATGCAAATTGTTTAAATTTGAACAGGATGTTTGTACTATTCTAGAAGGAAGATAAAGATATACAAGAGCGAAATTTAAATAAAATTTTAAGAGATCAAGAATATTCACTAATCCATTAATATTTCAATGCATCAGCATAGGACTCTACAGAAAATAGAACTAACCAAATAGCAGTTTCTTCAGTTCACTTGCTCTACGAGTAGCCTCAAGCTGTTGCTCGAAGGACCCTGATTGTGATTTGGCAATGATGCTTCCACCAAATTCATTTATGGTTGGTAAAGGCTTTTGATCACATGCACTGCTACCAATTAACACCTGAGGGGTCTGTACTCTTAAGAAAAATGTACCACCAGGCCACAAGATCTGCAAAAATGAAGTAGTTAAACACTGAAGCCAAAATTAAAACAGCATAAAACAAAAACTACAGAAAATGAGAACAAGCAATGTCATTTATCCAAAGAAGTTCACCAATTCATGTTTACCAAAAACACAGCCTGCCAAAAACCGCCTACACTCAAAGTAGGTTCTTCAAGTTTTTGACGAATATTTGGTTTGCTCTCAACTTGAAGCAGTTTCTTTTTATTAGTGTTTAGAGCTTTCAATGAGAGTAAATAGGGTACAACTAGCAGTAAAACAACCACTAAAACAATCCAGTGCTCTAGATCCTCACATCAAATTGAGAAATAGTGTGTTTGGGGTGTCATCCAGTTAATTTGCATTTTAAAACAAACTCTTGGTAAGTAAACAATGTCCTAGTAAAATATGCTTAAAAATTTGGTTCATTCCTTACATCTTGGACCCACTGAATCCCTTGGGCAACGGTCTCCTCTTTGCAGAGCCAATGAATCTCACTCAGTAGCCAATCATCAATAACAGCTTCCATCACTACCTGTAATATCTGTTTTGATATCCAAAAGGCCTGTCTTCTGCATGAACATAAGGGATCTAACATAAGTAACTTCTACATCCTGGAATTAAAGAAATCAACAGCATCACAACACTTTATATTTTGCTCTGTCAAATCTAATTAGCCAAAGTTTGAAAACTAATGTTGGTTAATTATTAGCATGAATGTTGAAGAAAGCATAAAGTTGTCATAAGAATCCTATGGTAGATTATTCTTTAGAAATAAAAAAGGAACTCAAGATAGTACCATGCCAGAGATTGGATTTTATTTCCATCTCAACATCTCAAAGTCTAACAAAAATTCCCTTTAGGTTCAAAGTATGATAAAGCATACATTCATCAATCATCACAAACTGTTGTTAGGTGAAAGTGTAGAAATTAGTCTTGTCTCTTATTAGAATATTTGAAGATGTCCAAAATATCTTGACCATATCCAAGAGTATCTTAGATTATCATTTAGATTAGTTTCCATATTTCCTCATTATCTCTTTGAACTGGTTACCATTTCCTTTTTTTTCCGAGCATGTTTGTCACCAGTTCTGGCCACTAACTGTAGAAATGTGTTTGCTCTGATTGCTTTAATGTGCTATGTTTTGATTATGACAAATAGCTACATATGTATGCTTAACAAAATTTATTGTAAACTCATGATTATGTACTCTATCTTTTTATATTCTACTTAATAATCATGCAGTTAGGTAATCCCCATTAGTAGTTATTCACAACAGTTTAGTTATTTAGCCATTTGTTAGTTATATTAAGGAGTTAGTTATGTGACATAGTTTGAAATAAGAAAAGGGGTTGAGAGGGGGCATCTTATCATTTTGGAAAGGTTACTTAAGAGAGTAAGGAAAGGTCAGGGTCTGTCGAATACCCTGACATTAGTGTAATTCATCTTTGGATCTATTATCAGAGTTGTACTAGAGAATGATACAAATTCTTTTCACTTTTCTTATTTGTCCAGATTCAGTTCTATCACATGCAATGTGATAAGTGTAGAATCTTTACAGAAATATATCCAATTCTTTTAATGTGTTTAGTGGACCAATATCGAATCATACATATTATAGTTATATGTTTGTTGCATCATGAACATTAGATGATTAATTATGAAATTGGACCAGCTATATTGTTCAAGTGAGTAATCTTGTCTAGGATAGTCCAAGTATTGAGAGTTAGCACTATAACAAGAAACTTGATGTTCTTAATTATGCACAACTAAAAAAGAAGGATAACTGTTGGCACAAGAAGTTCATAAAATTTCAGAAACGTGAAATCTGATATATTCATTCAGCAGCAGTATGCTTAGTTTCTGATACATATATTGACTTAGAGAACAAAACAGTAGGTTCTACTACCTAACAACTTAATGAGCCAACTACCCCACTTAATTACAAGACTTAAAACACACTCCAAAGGTACAAGTCATCATACTTAGTCTGAAAACACATTAACTACTGCATACAAAATAAAATAAAATGATAGATACTAAAAGTACTGCAGTACGTCACAAATTTCATAACATTAACACTCCTTGAAATTTTTGTTGGACATTCCAAGTGATGTGATCCTTACTAGGAGCGGATCGTTTGATACAGGTTATGAAGTTCTGGATGCGTCACTTCCAAAGAGAGAAGATAAGTCAGGGTAGATGTCACAAGGATTACCTTGATATGCCTGAGATTGGTTCAATAAGGAACCCAGAGAGAAACTCTCACAAATTTTATCAAATGTTTCTTTATTGAAAAAGAAAACCAATACATATAGTGTATCTGAACAAAAAAATAAAAATAGATATGGGCTTTCAAAACAGTTTGGGCCAAAATTACAACGAAAAAAATTATAAATAAAAAAAGAACATATTTGGCATGGGCCTTCAGCAACAATTAATAGTCTTGGTAGTGCCTTTGCCTTTGGGCTTTCATCTTTCTCCACTTGGACCTTCTTCCTTCTTCACTTGGACCTTCATCCTTCTTCACTTGGGCCTCCATCCTTCTTCACTTGGGCCTTGTTAAGTATGCCTGCTACCATTTGTTGGAGGATATCCACTGACTATTTGGTCCTACTCTTGGTCATAGGTCCCTATATTTGGCTAGTTTTAGGATTCTCATCACCAAGCAACTCTCAAGTCTTTCAAATCTTGCTCTAGGAAGAGCTTTGGCCAGTATATCAGCAACTTAATTATCAGAACAATGATGAATGAGCTTGATCTCACAATTCTTGACAGCCTCATGAACAACATGAAATTTCACTTGAATGTGCTTTGTCTTTCCATGCTGATTTGGATTCTCAGCAATGACAATTGTTGATTTGCTGTCACAATAAATCTCAGTTTCTTGAAATTGCTCTACTCCCAAATCAAACATAATTTTCTTCAACCATATATCTTGGCTTGCTGCTCCAGCTACTGCAACATATTCTGCTTCAATAGTGGACTGAGCTACAATGCCTTGCTTCTTTGAGTTCCAAGAGAACATGCTAGAGCCTAAGGAAAAAACATAACCAATAGTGCTCTTCATGACATCAAGGTTTCCAGCCCAGTCATTGTCAACATAGCCAAACAAACTTCCATTTTCACTGGGTTTAAACTAGATTCCAAATTGAGTAGTGCCCTTTAAGTACCTAAGTACTCTCTTTGTTGCTGCAAAATGTATCACACTTGAACTTTTTCATAAATCTTGAGAGTAAGTTGGTTGCATACATAAGATCATGTCTAGATGAAGTAAGCAAACTTCCAATCAAACTTCCATAAAAAGAAGCAACAATTTTTTTTATCTCCATCATCCTTGGACAATTTCAAATTCTTCACCGAAGGAGTAGGGATAGATTTTTAACTTTCCATTCTAAACTTCTTCAAAACTTCATGAGTATACTTTTCCTGATTCAGAAAAATACCATCTTCAGTTTCATGCACTTTCAAGCCTAGAAAATAATTCATTTCCCTAAGATAGACATCTGAAACTGATTTTGCATCTCCTTCATAAGCTGTTGCACTTCTTGTTGATCATTGCTAGTCATTAGCAAATCATTAGTGTACAAAGAAACAATAAAAAAAACCATCATCCAACAACTTTTTCACATAAAGAGTTGCATCATTTTCTCTCCTCCTGAAACCTTGACTGCAAAAGTAAGCACCAATTCTGCTATACCAAGCTTTAGGAGCTTGCTTAAACCCATACAAAGCTTCATGGAGATTATACACCTTGTTTACGCTTCCTTTCACAACAAAGTCTTCAGGTTGAACTACATAAGTTTCTTTAGTCAAGTGTCCATTTAAGAATGCAGATTTGACATCTAAATGCCAAATTATCCATCTCATTTGAGCTGGCAAAGCTACAAGAATGCAAATGGTGTCCATTCTTGCAACCAGAGCAAATGTTTCTACATATCCAATTCCAGGTTGATGAGCATAACCTTAAACAACAAATTTGGACTTTTATTTGTTAATGGATCCATTAGGGTTCAGCTTTACCTTATAGACCCATTTAACTCCAATAGCATTTTTGTCATCTGGGTTGTCAACCAGCTGCCATGTCTTGTTGTCTTTGATGTTTATCTCCTCCTTCATACCATGGTTCCATTCCTCAAAGCTGGTAGGTTCAGTTACAACAACATTACATCTATGATAAATTTATGAAATAGGCTTGGTGCCTCTCATAGCAAAATCATCATCAACCTCTTCTTATTGACCTTCATTGTGCTCTCAAAAGGAGGCCAAATTGAATGTCTTTCCATTTAGAAAAATCTCCCAACTCCAAAATGAATCTTAATCCACCTTCACATCTCTACTAACAAAGACTTTGCCTAAATCAATTCCATAGACTTTATAGCCCTTAGCTTTTGAGGTATAGCCTACTAGAATTCTTTTTTCAGCTTTCTCAATCAATTTTCTTCTATTCATGTCGGGTACATGATTGTAACCAAGTGAAACAAATACTTTTAGATGTCTAATGGATGGTTTAATTTCTCCCCAAGCTTCAATGGGTGTCATCCCTTCCACTACTCTTGTAGGAAGCCTATTTTGGTGGTAGACAGTTGGCTTTACAGCTTATGGTTTTTGGCAATTTCTTCTAAAAAAGCATGCATCTAGCCATCTAAAGGACTAATCTGTTCTTCTTCTCTGCCTCTCCATTCCATTGGGGTGAATAACCCACAATGTGTTGAAGTTTAACTCCCAAACCATTTCAAGATGAATTAAATTCTACAGAGGTATACTCCTTCCCATTGTTGGGTTTACAACTTCTAGTTTTTGTCAATTTCTTCTAAAAAATCATGCATCTAGCCATCTCAAGGACTAATATGTTCTTCTCTGCCACTCCATTCTGTTGGGGTGAATAATTCACAATGAGTTGAAGTTCAACTCCCAAACCATCACAAGATGAATTAAATTCTACAGAGGTATACTCCTCACCATTATTGGTTCTGAGTTTCTTCAAAAGACAACCACTTTCAGTTTCAACAAGGACTTTAAACTTCTTAAAAACAGAAAAAACTTCCGATTTCAAAAGACAACCACTTTCAGTTTCAGCCTCATTCATCTTCAAGGCTTCAAACTCCCTCTTATGGTTGAGAACCTTCATTTTCTTGGTCCTCTCATTTCCAAAGAACTCCACTTGAAGCTTCTCCCAAATCTCCTTTGTTGTATCCAGATTTGAGATTCTCATAAAAATATCATCATCCACAGTTGAGTGCAAGATGGAAAAAGCCTTTGCTCTTTTTGCAACTTGCTCATTATGAAATCTAATATGAGCAATAGTGGGATTCTCTTCCAGGGTTGGTGGTTCAGCTGTCTCCACTACTTCCCAGAGATCATAAGCTTTCAAATGATGTCTCATCTCAAAGGTTTTCTCTCCTACTTAGTTTTTGGTTTCTATTTTCCTCTCCACACTCAAGGTTCTCTCACAGTCCCTGCAGATCAAATAAGCTCTAGATACCAATTGTTGGCACAAGAAGTTCATAAAATTTTAGAAACATGATGACGTAGCTCCATGTAGAGCTTGTAGGCCTTGGATCTTCTTCATCAATGGAGTCCTTTGCTTCTTGAAGATCATGGCAGCGGAATGGAGAAGGAAGAAAGATGAGTGGAGGGAGAGGGAGAGAAGGGGTATGAAATTTTGTGCCTCAAATGAGGTCTGAACTTTGAAGTGTAATTCTAAAATGATCAAAGTTGAAAAAACTACACACACATGGCCTCTATTTATAGCCTAAGTGTCATATAAAATTGGAGGAAAATTTGAATTTCTATTCAAATTTCACTTGAATTTGAAATTGAATTTGTGGAGCCAAATTTTGGAGCCAAAATTCCACTAATTATGATTAGTAAATTTTAGGTATGGTTCAGCCCACTAATCCAAGATCAAGTCCAAGATTCTCCACTAAGTGTGCTTAGGTGTCATGAGGCATGTAAAGCATGAAGAACATGTACAAAGTGTGACTATATGATGTGGCAATGAGGTGTAGCAAGCAAATTCTCACCTCCCCCTCTAAAATTTAATTGGATTGGGCTTCTCCCAATTCAATTAAATTTATTCCCCAACACACACATCAAATATTCACTTAATGCATGTAAAATTACAAAACTACCCCTAATACAAAAACTAGTTTAGGTGCCCTAAAATGCAAGGGCTGAAAAATCCTACATTTCTAGGGTACCCTACCTACATTATGGAGCCGTACATACAAGGCCAAAAAAATAATGAAACCTTATTCTAATATGTAAAGATAAGTGAGCTCATACTTAACCCATGGGCCCAAAATCTACCCTAAGGCTCATGAGAACCCTAATGCCTTCTCTTGCATCTTTGGCCCAATCTTCTTGGAGTCTTCTATCTAATGCCCTTGGGGGGTAGGATTGCATCATTCCCTCCCCTTTGAAAAGGATTTGACCTCAATTTCAGAGGTTCTTGAAACTCTGGGCTTCTTCCCTCAACACCTGTAAAAAGAATAAAAACATATATATTAGTGGTGTTTGGTATGTTGGAGTAAGGTAAGGTTTGAAAACCCATTTCCTGGGCATCTTCCCATGAAGGAACATAGTTCCTCACCAACTTAATGAGTGGTGCTACAAGTATAGAAAAATATGGGACAAACCTTTTGTAAAAGTTTGTTAAGTCATGGAAGTCCCAAATTTTCCTTATACTAGGTGGAGTGGACCACTCAGGAGTGACCTTTATTCTCTTAGGGTTCGTGGGAACCCCATTGATCACCATTTAAAAAATTAAGATAAGTAATGCAATAAAACATACCTTTTTTTATATTTTCATGTTGATTACTCCTACCAAAAAGTATGAAAAACCTAAGGTGTCCCATATGAGCACCTAGGTTTGTATTGAAACAAAAAATAAGAACAAACCTATCAAATGAGTCCCTATGTATGAGAATCATGAAGATGTTGGATGCATGGGTGATTTTACAAAAGAGGGTTGCACCACTCAACACATTCATCATACTGCCTATCATAGGGATTTGGTGCCTCAAAATACCAATTTTGGGCACCAACAAAGCACAAGGATTTAAGCTCTTACGAACCAAACCCTTATCCAACAACTCCTTTACTTAAGGAATGATCTCAAGCCCAAGAGGTGTGGCAATGCTAACAAGTGTCTTTTTACAAAGGAGAAGATGTGGAAGTTTTCTAAAAGGGGGAGTTTCTTTAATATTTGTCTTTATTTTAAAATGACTTTCCTTCTTAGCTAACCTCTTGGTGGAGACACTTACCTCTTTACACTTCTCCTTAACCGTTAAAGGTTGTCCTTCTTCTTGGGGGTAGATTTCTTTACTAGATTCTTCCTCTTTTGCTTCTTCACTTTCACTAGAGGAAGGTGAAGTAGTAGCCTCATCTTGGCTACTATAAATGTCTTGGCCCCTCATAATCATGGTTTTCTTGGTGGGGCATTGAGAAGTAATGTGTCCTCTTCCAAGACATTTAAAGAACATTATAGAGCTAGTCTTCTTATGCATACTAGCCTTAAGGGGTTTCTTTTCTATTGTCTTCCCCTTATCATGTTTGGGCTTAGAAGGTGTCACCCCTAAGATGCCTTGACCTAGGTCTTTCTTTGTATAAGAGTGAGAGCCATAAGATTTTGAAGTAGACTTCCTTTTAAGTTGTTGCTCTATCCTTATTTCCCCAATCTAAGGAAGCCTCTACATTGTCCTTCCCATGGATGTATGGGAGGTTAATGTTAGCCTCTTGAGGCTTTCTTTCCTTTTCTCTCATATGGGAGTGAGGTCTAAGATGTGACCTATGCCTTCCTTCATAATAGTCATGAAGTTCTTCACTTAGGCTCTTGCAAGTGTTATGGCTACTATAGGAGGCATATTTTTCTTTTCTTAACTCTTTTATTAGTTTCCTTCTTTCTTCTTCCCTTATTTTTTCCCTCTCATCTTGATTTATTTTTACCCTCTCTTTTCCTTTTTCTTTTCTTTCTAGTTTTTCTTTTCATAACTTGAGGGAACTCAACCCATCTAAGATTCTAGATAGAGGGTCCTTATGACTAGTACCCTCGCCATTAACACAAGATGAATGATGACTCATGTTGGTTCCGAAGTTGTGGTTCTTTCTTGTTGGGGGTTTGAAAAAAAGGTAAAAGCTAGGGTTCCAAAAGAACTCAAGAAAAGAGTGATAAGCAAGAAGAAAGTATCATGCAATAACAAGATAAGCTAGGTGTGTCTAGTAAAGAAAATAAGCAATGAAAGTAAGCAAGAAATAAAAGTTAGAAATATAAACTAGGTGGTTCCTAAGAGTGTTTGAATGACCTCATTTAAGGTTCCCAACAAAACACTCACTATCCCAAGGAAATTTTGCCTCAAATTATTACACACAAATGGAAGTAGGGTGACCTATTGGAGGCTCCCAACTTACTTCCAATGAAAGACCTTTTTTATTACAAAATTTGAAAGCAATGAAGGTAAGTAAATTGTCAATTACAAAATTACAAAAAGGTCCTCAATTTTGGTGTTTGTTCTCTCTTTGGTGATTCACTAAATTTGGAGTGCTTCTTAGTCCAATAGCTCTTAAGGTGGTTGGCCCCTTGCTTCTTGACTCAAATTCTTAAAGGGATGACACCAATGCTCCTTTGCAATTTCCTATATGACAACTCACAAGGAAACAAAGAGACAAGCAATAACCAAAGACAAAAAAAATGAAATGAAAGCTAAACCAATAGAGTTTTATGAAGACAAATTTTCAAGAATTATTCAACAATTAAAGCAATGAGAAGCACATAAAAGCAAGCTAGGACTCAAAGAGAAACCTAGAATGGCTCTAGAGTAGAGTAGAAAAACTAAAAAAAGACTCAAGAAACCTCTAGTTTTGGCACTTGTTTTAACACTAATTTTCAATTGAAATTTGAGAACTAAGATTGGTATAAAATAGGCACCAATTGTAGAATAAATTTCGAGCCAAAACAGCAAGCACACTTCCTTTTCACTTTTTTTTCCTGGACACTTATTTTTCTGCCAAATTGTGTGATTTTTCGTATTTTTTCCTTTTATCTGAATCACTTGGTTCTTTTTTTTTATTATTTTTTTCTAGATGTCTAGAAAATTAGTAAATATTTCAGCTCAAAATTCGTAGTTACCAATTCCCAATAATTTATACAAGTTCGTATGTTCAAGCTGTCAACACGAGCGATTTCAACCTAGAAATCAAGAGTAGTGTTTATGTTACTTAAGGCTTGGATAGTTACAATTTGTGTTTGCTTATGCTCAATTATCTTGAATAACACAATTCAAGAGAGCTTAAAACTTATTTTGATTCACAAATTCAGCTACAACTCAGCACCACAACTCAACTTCTTCATAGGCATCATGTAAGAAACTTAGAAAACAAAAAAAAAGTTCAACAACAAGACTACTTCTAGGAATTGATTTAGAACATGTTATGAACTAAATAACATGCATGAATTAGACTCAAAATTCAAAAAGATAGGATAAGAATGACAAGAATACATGAACAAATGTATCTAGAATTCAATAAAAAAAATAAAAATTCAACACAAACTTAGAACATAATGTGACAATTATTATGACTAAACATGACTCTAAGACAACATGAATTAAGTGATTTACACTTAGATTTTTTTTCTAATCAATATTTTTGGAATAAAATTTAGATCTAAAGGTTCAGCACAATAAGATTATGACTGAAAAATGATAGAACCTAAAATCAACACAAAAACATGATTCAAGAGTAGATCTATAAAATTTGAACCTTAGAAATGCAAGAACAGGTGTAGATCTAAGATTTAATCAGTTTATTTTTTTGAATCTACTATAATCAGCACCAAATCGCAAGAAAATGGAAAATATACATGGAGAATAAGAATAATAACAAGGAACTAAAGTGAATTGACCGAACAAAAACATAGAGGATGCAAAAGAACATCACCTAGACGAAGATGCTCTTGATACCACATGACGTAGCTCCATGTGTAGCATATAGGCCTTGAATCTTCTTCATCAACGGAGTCCTTTGCTTCTTGAAGATCATGGCAGTGGAATAGGAATGGAGATGGAACAAAAATGATTGGAGACGCCACTTCAAGAAAAAGATGAGTCAAGAAGAAGCTCACCACCGTAGGAAGCCATGGATAAGAGCTTGAAGGTAGGAAAAGATGAGTGGAGGGAGAGGGAGAGAATGGGTACAAAATTTTGTGCCTCAAATGAGGTCTAAACTTTGAATTGTAATTCTCAAATAATAAAAGTTGAAAAAAATGCACACACATGACCTCTATTTATAGCCTAAGTGTCATATAAAATTGGAGGGAAATTTGAATTTTTATTCAAATTTCACTTGAATTTGAAATTGAATTTGTGGAGCCAAATTTTGGAGCCAAAATTCCACTAATTATGATTAGTGAATTTTAGGTATGGTTCAGCCCACTAATCCAAGATCAAGTCCAAGATTCCCTACTAATTGTGCTTAGGTGTCATGAGGCATGTAAAGCATGAAGGACATGCACAAAGTGTGACTATATGATGTGGCAACGGGGTGTAGCAAGCAAATGCTCACCTCCCCCTCTAAAATTTAATTGGATTGGGCTTCTCCCAATTCTATTAAATTTATTTCCCAAGACACACATCAAATATTCACTTAATGCATGTGAAATTACAAAACTACCCCTAATACAAAAACTAGTCTAGGTGCCCTAAAATACAAGGGCTGAAAAATCCTACATATCTAGGTTACTCTACCTACATTATGGAGCCCAAATACAAGACCCAAAAATAATGAAACCTTAATCTAATATGCACAAAGATAAGTGGGCTCATACTTAGCCCATGGGCCCAAAATCTATCCTATAAGGCTCATGAGAACCCTAAGGCCTTTTCTTGCATCTCTGACCCAATCATCTTGGAGTCTTCTATTCAATGCCCTTAGGGGGTAGGATTGCATCACATGAAATCTGATGTATTCATTCAACAACAGTATGCTTTAGTTTCTAATACATATATTGACTTAGAGAACAAAACAGTAGGTTCTACTACCTATCAGCTTAAGAGTCAACTGCCCCACTTAATTACAAGACTTAAAACACACTCCAAAGGTACAAGTCATACTTAGTCTAAAAACACATTCACTACAGCGTACAAAATAAAATAAAATGATAGATACTAAAAACAATGCAGTACATCAGAAGTTTCAAAACATTATCAATAATGATAGAAAGAACAAAGTATTTGAAAGATTGAAGAGAAGAATTTTTAGAAGCTTGGATGACATCAAGAAGTCTAAGGACTAAATTCACACAATGACTAGCAGATGATTGAAGCCAAAAAAGCATCAATATCACTCTTCAAGGTTTAGGAATGTGGAAGGGTAATGAATGAGGTTTTGTTTTGATAAGAGCTTAATCCAAACAAAAAACAAGTCAATTTAGTTAAGTGCACAAGTCCATAGTAGCATAATTTTTATGTTTTTTCAAATAAATAATTAATTAGAAGTCTTAAACTAATCGATTAGATCATCTCTTGATGAAATTACTTTTCTCAATAATCAACCAATTAGATTATGAAAGGTAATCAATTAGAATGGTTTTGATTTCATTCTTAAAAGCTTCTAATCGATTAGATAACTCCAGTGAAGGCCTAATCCATTAGCGGATTGGACCTAATTTTTTGGTATAGAGCATAGGTATCCTCCACTGGAGGTAATCCTACTTGAGATGAGTGATGAAATCCTACCCCGCAAGGGCATTGGATAGAAAACTCCAAGTAGATTGGGCCAGAGATGCAAGAGAAGGCCCTAGGGTTCTTATGAGCCTTGGGGGTAGATTTCGGGCCCATGGGCTAAGTACGAGCCCACTTATCTTTGTAAATATTAGATTAAGGTTTCATTATTTTTGGGCTTTGTATTTAGGGCTCCATAATGTAGGTAGGGTACCCTAGAAATATAGGATTTTTCAGCCCTTGTATTTTAGGGCACCTAGACTAGTTTTTGTATTAGGGGTAGTTTTGTAATTTCACATGCACTAAGTGGATATTTGATGTGTGTGGTTGGAAATAAATTTAATTGAATTGGTAGAAGTACAATCCAATTAAATTTTAGAGGGGGAGGTGAGCATTTGCTTACTACACCCCATTGCCACATCATATAGTCACACTTTGTGCATGTCCTTCATGCTTTTCATGCCTCATGACACCTAAGCACACTTAGTGGAGAATCTTGGAATTGATCTTGGATTAGTGGGCTGCACCATAACTAAAATTCACTAATCATAATTAGTGAAATTTTGGCTCCAAAGTTTGGCTCCACAAATTCAATTTCAAATTCAAGTGAAATTTGAATTTCCCTCTAATTTTGTGTGACACTTAGGCTATAAATAGAGGTCATGTGTGTGCATTTTTTTCAACTTTGATCATTTGAATATTAAACTTCAGATTTAAAAGCTCATTTAGAGCATAAAATTTCGTGCTCTTCTCTCCCTCTCCCCTCATTCATCTCCTTCTTCCTCCAAGCTCTTATCCATGGCCTCCTATGGTGGTGAGCTTCTTCTAGACTCATCTTCTCCTTGAAGTGGCGTCTCATCTCTCTCTTCCTTTCTCCATTCCGCTGCCATTCATCTTCCAAGAAGCAAAGGAATCCATTGATGAAGAAGATCCTAGGCCTACAAGCTCCAATGGAGCTTACATCATTGAGTATGATTGCTATGGTAACAAAACTCTCCGTCCAAGCAGAGTAGTAAACCTAATTGATTAGGGTTGCACTAACCTTTTCCTAATCAATGTTCACACACAAAAAAAACCCAATCAATTAGGGTACTTGTCTTAATTCATTTGAATGAACATTAAATTGTTAACATTTAAATTTTAAATTGTGAAAAAAGTTACCTTTTCAATCCATATCATTATCACACGTTTATAATTATATAAAAAGGCTTCTTAGAGATGTAGGTTGAAAGAATGACATGAACCCTAATCCTAATATCCATATAAGCTCATCTATTATTTAGAGTTTCTCTATTGCTTATCATCTTTGTTTGATTGATTGAGATAAGGTGGGTCATTGATAATTGATATGCATACGTAATTTGTGTATTTAAATCACATAGAAATTATCTAGTTTTCCTCTCTTTTATTGCTTCTTTTGTGTTAAAATATTAGGAATTTAGCTTCTTCTGAGTTTTTTTATCTAATAGACGCTAAAGTTAGTCAATTTATAGTGATTTTGGTTGTATTTTTTTTTGTAAAGATACAACAGGAGGCTTGGAAGAGGATTGAAGAACTGGAGTGTCACACTCAGGGCAATAACCTCGCTTAGCGCATCAGGACCGCTCAACCCAAGAAGCCCACTTAGCGCAAGAAGCCACCTTGGAAGCCTGTTGTCATGTGTAAGCGCACACCCTACGGCTTAGTGCGTGGTCACTTAAGCCAGTTGGACATGTGCGCTCAAAGCGCACATTTGGCTCAGCACATTGTCAATTTCGAGAAAACATGACGATGTTACGTTGAAATCAAAAAATTGGGAGATATTTTTAGCAACCAGCCATTGGGCAAAGGAAGAGAAAGCAAGGGCATCCATTGGAGCAAAGAAAAAGAGGGAAAAATCCTATTGGAGGAGAAATCTCTCACTGGGAGCACCATCCATTCCATTTCCTCTTACCCTTTTGTATTTGTAAGCCTCTCATGATAATGAGAGGCTAAACTCACCATTGTTGGGAGCTCGAAAACTCAACACTCTTGATGTAATGATTGTAACTATCTATTTAAAGTTATTTTGATATCATTACTTCTTTTATTTGCTTATTATCATGTTTGTGGTCTAATCATACATGCTCATATTGTGTTTTAGGATTTAGACATTGAAAAATGTTTATATTCTAAGAACTTGAACAGAACATCTAGGTAATCCATCTCCAAAGATAGAATGGTTTTGTTTAGCCTAATTTATGCATCTCTGCTCATAATGCAAATGATTTGATGGAACTCATAAGAGATTAAGAGTGAAATTAGGTTATTTAGGCAATTTTATGTGAGGATTCACGATCATAGTAGGCTAGTGGATATGGGTAATAATCAGATTAACATTAAATAGAGAAAAATCCTTAATATCGTATCAAGATAGTTATGATAGGCAGAGCCCCCAACATGTCCGTAATTCTGCATCAACCGTCACTACATTGCTCTGAGTGTTTGTTTTCTTACCCTTACACATGCTTTGCTTTGTAGTTTAATTTACATCATATTTACAATTATGCGTTGTTACTCAACAAACATCCAATTCAATTCATTAATTGATTAAAATTAGACATACACGAACTCTAAGTACAGTCAAAGTCCCTGTGAACTCGACCCTCGATCTTACCGTTTTATTACTACTTGAATGAATTACTGCACTTTCCAATGAGTTAACAGTTATCCCTTTGGATTGGGTGAGGTACCCCTTATGGTTGTGATAGAGTATACGCCAGTAATGTCTACAATTCTATTTTAGTCTCTATAGTAGGCTATTACTTGTACTGTAACTGTATCACAGTTAACCACTAGTTATAAGTCTTTGTCATTGCTGACTTAGCAATATAACTAGCTTCTCAAAGAGTCTCAGAGTCTTAAGTCTATAAATATGTACTTCATTACATTTTTCATTGTGAAAAGAAAATCTTAGCTTCTTATTCATTTTCTATGAACAAACAAACTCTAGTAGGTTGTAAACAGATATATCAATAGATTCATTGAATTAATACAAGAAAAATGTTGACCTCTACTTGGAGATTGCGCATAAGTCACAAGTAGTTGGTGGACTAACTTGGGTAAATCTTTGAATTTGATTCCTTCTTCCCTAAACTCGTTAATTTCTAGATTAGTTATATCTTGTGAACTTTCTATTGTTCATATTGGAATTGGATTTTGTCTTGGCTTGCATCATTGGTTTACTCTTTCAAATTGTTTTTTAAATCATCTACATAGGTTGTATCTTTTCTAAACTTATTTTGCTACATCTTTAGTTTGAATGCATCAAAATGCATAATTTCTCTAAGTTGCTTAAAAATTTGTGATCAGCCAATTCACCCTTGACCCTCCTCTTGGGTGGTGGTTGCCGTGGTTAACACCAACCGCGAGACCTGATTTCTCTCCAAGACCAGCCTAACCTTGTTGGTTTCACTCACATTGGAGTCCTAATGCGTCTATATGTATGCATTATTTGTTTTCAATCCAGCATTTCCGGTGCATCTCCCTACCGAGTGTGGCAGTACATGCAATCCTTTTTCTAGAAGCCTCCACTTGCATCAAACATGTCCTAGTGTCTTCTCTTTAGATTTGAGCTCGCATCAAGAGAATCAGTCTAACATGTGGCAATCCTCAAAAATCATCCTAGCCATGTGGCAATCCTACAATCTCAAATTATGTTGTTTGATTTCTGTTTCCTAAAAAGGTGTGCTTGTAACAAGCTTAAAGCTACATAAGTTTTAACTTGAGGGATATTTAGGTCAGAACTTGATCATGATTAGTGTAAATAAGGATTCATACTTGAAGTTTTATGAACATATGATATTCTAATACATGAAAATACACAATAGAATATCATTCAAAGTCTCTATTCTCTCATGTTGGAAAGTCCCCTTAATTGCAGTCATCCCTAGTCCACCTTAGTTGTGGTGGGTAGTCGTGGGCATGAGAAGGGCATGTTGGATATCTCACATGACTAGTGATATGATCGAAATAGAGTATATAAGTGGAAGACAATCTTCATCTTATAAGTTGATTTTTAGGGTTGAGTTAAGCCCCAAGCCCAATTTCTAACTTCCTCTATACTAAAATCCCTGTAAGTTCAACATATCTAAACACACAAAGTCACACATCTAAATAACTTTCAAGGTAGAAAAAAACATTAAATACAACACCAATAGAAGCTTCTATAAATTCGCATAAGATTAAAAGTTTTAAACAATATACAAACAATAGCAGTCACCTTCGAAATATAAGAACACTAGAAAGATTCATATACCTACCTTAGCCAGCCTCTTTTCTTAAGCTAAAATACGTTGTCAACCAAATTCAAAATAGGGACAATCATGTTAGGTGGGGTCCACTACAAAATGGTTAAAATTAAGAAGGTTAATAGTGTCTTCTAAACGAAAAATAAAAAGGTTAAATTGATACATAGTCCTTGTAATTTTTTAAAATGTCCAAATAGGTCCCTTTAAAATTTGTAATTGGTCATTATAGTTCATAATTTCTAATTCAGTCCCTATTGTCGGTCCGAAACTATTAACCTCCTAATAATTTCAATATATATATATATATATTTGATTTGGTGCTATAATCTAGCATACTTTTATAGCACCATAACGGTGCTTTAACTGTAAGGAGTAAGGACCTCCTGATTTGAGAAATTTGAAATTATAGGGACTCAAAATAAGAATTTTATAATTATACGTACTCGGTTACAAACTTTTGAATGTAGGAAAGTAGTTGAATATTCTCTATAAGTATAGGGACAAACATACTAAGTAATCATAAAAAATGGAGTCAATGAACAGCAAATAAAAACCCAAGATCCTGACAACATCCTGCTTATGACAAGTAAAACTTTAAGATTGACAGAGGGTTTCCAAAATATTTTCTCAGAGAACACCATTGTTTTGCCTCGTGGTGCTCATCTATAACAATTAAAAACTATTGGAAATAGCATCCTATTGAAAAGATTCCATAAATAATAAGGCTAACTGAGGTATAAACACTTGAGGAGATCTTGAAAAACTAGGATGCTTGATATCAATTCATCTTGTATCTCTATTTGTTGGATACATGCCAATCACACAAACGAATAAAACAAGCCTTTAGCCAACTAATGGAATCAAATTCAATAAAAACACAGATTTATTTTCTTACCATTTTATTTGAAATGATCATTCTCTTTTTTCCCCCTTAAACGAAGATAAGAAACCAACACTAGTATAGCAATGCTGTACAGTTTTCATCATGTATCTTAATCTAAATGCAATCCCCAACTTTGCCAAGTAGGTAGCATAACATTCAACAGCTTGATCCCTAAGAGAATAAGCATCTAATGCACAACTTAAGAACACATTAATAAGTAACAAAAAACAAACCAAATATCACAATCAACAAGTGTGTTGTGCATAACAAAAAAGAGAGCAATCCCAGCTGACTATAGACTTCAGGTGGAACGTCCTCCAAATTATCAGGAACTAGTTTGAAATTCGTAGCTGGTACATCCTTGCCAACCTTAGCTTCCATTGTTGCATTATGTTTTCTATCTAGATCCAAGTTACTAGATTCACTACCATGGTCTATTAGCGGTTGTGAATAATCGTTTGAGGAGATTCCAATGGGGCCATAAATACTTTGATTGTTCCCCATTGCAGTTACTTTTTGTTCATTTATGTCTCAAGGAAATTTCAATGGGGGTTTACCGGAAAGCGCACCGGATCGTCAAGTATTTAAAATTAAAACGGATGAATCCGAGTATCGAACACAAGGAACTAATGTTAGCCTAAATTAAGTTTAGAATCGAAGCATTGTTGAGAGAACATGTATAAGTGATAATTTCAAACAGAATTTAAACAAAACTTGTATACTAAAAAACTATAAAATGCAAGGTAAATAAAATGACAGCAATAAGTAGAAATGTTGGGTCTTTCTAACAAACAAGCTGGTGCATGGAAATATATTTCTCTAATCAATCATGCTCTTGTATTCAATGTTGTAGCCTAAATTACTAAACCCTCGATCCTTTGTCAGGCCGAATTAATCCAAGCTTCATCCGCAGATCCCTCATTTAAGACTAGGCCCGATTTAGATAGCCCTCTTAGGTTTAGACTAACTTAAACTGAGTTTTGTCCGCAGATCCCTCATTTAAGACTAGACTCAGCTCAAGTAGCTTACGGAAGTTTAGCCTAAGCTTCATCCGCAGATCCCTCATGTAGGACTAGGCCTAAACTAAACAACATTATTGTAACAGCATAATTAAAACCAAAACTTAATCCACATATCTCTCATGTAAGACTAAGTTTCAATCCGGCTTCAATCAAGTTCTAAGGCAACAATACATTTCCCAATGCTAAAGTCACCTAACTGTGCACACAAATGGGTGATCAGACCAAAAGCATACAAACATTAAGCATTGATTGAAGCATTGAACATAGAAAACACAATCAATTAGATATTATGTATTTACATAAGTTGTTCATTAAAAATCCCCAACTAGGGTGTTTAGCCAGCCATTACAAAGAAACCCTAACAATAAATGAGATTAAAAGCATAGAATGATAGTTTGCTACATAAGAAGGGGGATTCCTCCTCCTCTTCTCAGCATCTCACACTCATTCTCTACTCAATAATCTCTCTCAAATGATAAAACCTAGGCTTCAATGCACAAGTTGTTCCTCTTTGCTGCTTCTAGGGCTCTTTTCCCAAAATAGGCACTCTGGCTGCTGTGGGATTCTGTGCCCTGGGCTTGCTTACCCTAATTCTGCATAAAAAAGGCTTTAAATAGGCTCTGAAGTCGCTACGTTGCGCTTAGCACTACCCTCGCGCTTAGCGCGGGTAAGTGGATTCGAGCTTAGCGCCAGTCGTGCGCTGAGCCTGGCTGAAGGCACCTGCTGCGCTTAGCGCACTGATCTCGCGCTTAGCGCACGGCTGTGATGCTGTTGCTCTACCAGATTCTCCTTTGCGCTAAGTGCGCTGAAGCTACGCTTAGCTGTGGATATGCGCTTAGCCCAACTGCTACTGTTTGCAATTCAAAACTTAGCCTCTTTTTCACCAGAAAATGCACAGATTTCATCATTAAATCCAAAGGAAATGTTCTCGAGATAGCGTTAACCATAAAACTAGATTTATGTACAGAATTTACTCTAAAATAACCATAAATTAGGGAACTATACAAACTTTGGAAAATGATTTCTATACAAAAGTTAGTCGTATAAAGCGACTAACAAATTCCACTCATTATCTTCTACTACTTTATCAATATTCTCATCACCTTCCTCATTTTCAGAGCTAAATACACACTCTAAAGTATTTTGCCTTGAAATATTTTGCCTTGTCAATTGTTAAAAATGTAATACATTATGGCAGCTACCAACACCCCTGGTCTATCCTGGCCAACAAGCCCGCAACAACGATAATTATGCTAGATGCAATATAAAACCATTCAAGTGTGTCTTCACCTAATAACTTAAGCTTTTGGGATAATTGGTTCATGATATGGTATCAAAGCCTCTATGACAAGTGGTTTAAAGTTCAATCCTTGCTAACCGTCATTTTTCTAACTAAAGTTGAGTTGTAGAATAGGTGGACCCCTGCATTATTCATGCTTTGAGCCCAAAGGCCCCTGCATGAGGGGCCATAATAGAGAATCCTAACTCGTGGGTAACCATGCTTAGAATAGCTATAACCTAAGCACTTAAACAAAGTATGACAAAATCCAAAATGTTTAAACCAGATATCTGCTAGGGTCCTCATCGTTGAAGATTTCCCAAAAGAGTAGTTCTTTAGGTGGAAAACAGGAAAGAAAAAGGTTAGTAGATTGTCATTTTTCCCTTCTTTAAGTACGGAAGAAACTATATAATAGTCACTTGTCAATCTTACAATAAGAAATACCAAGCAGATTCAAACCTTTGAGGAAACACTCAAAAAGTCCCATACTTCATGTTGCTTAGCAATATTCGTTGTTGATAGGAGGTCTTGAAGCAAGACAACTATTTGATGTAATGATATAGATGTTAAAAAAAGCACAACACAAAACATTAAGAATTGTAGAAATGAGAGATAATACCTAGAGATATTTGTCAAATTGAATGCAACGCTGATAGACAAAGGCATCCTCTGTGCTTTAGAAAAATATCCTTTTGGGAGGCAAATGGAAGACGTAATTGGGAATATCTTTTAGATGTCGATGCAATCGCTCAAAATTCCTGTATTTGAATATCACCAAAAGAAAGTTCAGTGATGTAACAACACAAAATAAATATGGAACAAAACAATTTTGAAACTCCATCATATTCATTCCCAATATCAAGGATCAAAATATAAAATGGGAAAAGAGAATGGTTCAACAAAAAATAGAATTGTGTGGTCCTATATTTTATTGTATACCAAAAACTTAAAACCCAAACATATCAATTTATAACCAGTATAAACCCAATTCTTATTAACGTGTTGGAAACTATCCAAATTTAAACAAACGTAACTTGTGCACTCCCACAATTTTAGAAATGAATGAAAGCAAACTCTACCTCTCCTGACAAACCAAGTTTTCTCTTGACCATCAGTCACTACAATTGAATAGACAGCAAAAGAAGTGGATCCTAGTTTCTCAAAATATGCTCCCAACACCTATAGTGTACAAGTAAACAACAAACAACAATCCAATTGAATAAAAGGAACCACAGCAATATCCCATCTATCACAACTTGAAATCCATTCCGATTTATAAGAGTGAACATTATATTGATTTACATTTTACAATAGTATAAATAACAGTTACAACAATATCAGTCAAAATTGCATACCCGACACTGAAGCTTGGGAACAACATGTGCCTCTCTTCTAAAAACCATGTCAAAACTACTCTTTCCTAGAAATCCTTCACCATGTTTCTCAGATTCAGCGGTGTGGAACTCTGACCTTGGAGACCCTCCCTCATGAGTTTGGATTCCCACAAGAGAAGCACTGCTAAATCTCTTGAGTGAGTCCTTATATTTATTGAAGTCCTTCACCTCATCAACTCGATGATCTGTTTCAGAAGAGAATTCCTTGTCATGATCTGGTGAAGACTCTAACTTATGCCCACATTTTCTCAAGATTCTCGGGCATAAGAACTTCAGTTCTTCTCTAAGTTGCAGCCTCCAACATTTGTGATGTTGCTCCATGTGGAGCTTGTAGGCCTAATGGAGTCATTTGCTTCTTGAAGATGAATGACAATGGAATGACAAGGAAGAAAGATGATTGGAGATGCCACTTCAAGGAGAAGATGAGTCAAGAAGAAGCTCACCACCATAGGAAGCTATGGATAAGAACTTGAAGGTAGGAGAAGATTAGTGGAGGGAGAGGGAGAAAAGGAGCACGAAATTTTGTGCCTCAAATGAGGTTTGAACTTTGAAGTGCAATTCTCAAATAATCAAAGTTGAAAAAACTGCACACACATGACCTTTATTTATAGCCTAAGTGTCACATAAAATTGGAGGGAAATTTGAATTTCTATTCAAATTTCACTTGAATTTAAAATTGAATTTGTGGAACCAAATTTTGATGCCAAAATTCCACTAATTATGATTATTAAATGTTAGGTATGGTTCAGCCCACTAATCCAAGATCAAGTCCAAGATTCTCCACTATGTGTGCTTAGTGTTGGATCGAGTGGCCTTAGAATAATTAAGAGGGGGGGGTTGAATTAATTATTCCTAAACCTTTACTAATTAAAAAATTTACTCTTCTAAGGCTTTTACTTATGTTGTTAAGAGAATAAGGAGTAGAAGAGAAACATAACAGAAAGTAAAAGCGGAAATTAAATGCACAGCGGAAATTAAAAGAGTAGGGAAGAAGGAGACCAACACACAAGAGTTTTTATACTGGTTCGGCAACAACCCGTGCCTACATCCAGTCCCCAAGCGACCTGTGGTCCTTGAGATTTCTTTCAACCTTGGAAAAATCTTTTTACAAGCAAAGATCCACAAAGGATGTACCCTCCCTTGTTCTCTTTGAAACCCTAGTGGATGTACCCTCCACTAGAACTGATCCACAAGAGATGTACCCTCTCTTGTTCTTAGTCAAACCCAAGTAGATGTACCCTCTACTTGTACCACAAAGGATGTACCCTCCAATGTGTTAAGACAAAGATCTCAGGCGGTTAAACCTTTGATACTTTGTGAATGGGGATACAAAAGAATTCTCAGGCGGTTAGTCCTTTGAACACTTTTGTATTTGGGAAAGGGAAGAATCAAAAGAATTCTCAGACTGTGTTGTTTTGAATTCTTTGACAAGGGAGAAGGGAGACACAAAAGAATTCAGGAGGTTAGTCCTTCGTTCTTTTGGAAAAGGGAGAAGAGACACACAAAAGAATTTAGGCGGTTAGTCCTTGGCGAATTCTTTTTGGCAAAGGGAGAAGAGAATGAAAAAGATGAATAGCACAAGTTTTCAAGGTTTGGAAAACCAGAAAACTTCATAAAGCATTTGGTACAAAGAAGAAGAAGAAGTTCAAAGAGATTCAAGGCTTGTAAAGGATTGTAAGAGATTGATTGGAAAAGTATTCAAGATTGAAAGAATGAATTGGAAAAGATTGATTGATAGAATGAATGAATGAAAATGCAAAACAAAGCCTTGCTTTTATAGACTCTTCATGTCCAGTCAAGAAGAACATTTAGAAGAGTTATAACTTTTAGAAAAACTTAAAACCAATTTGAAAAAGTCAAAAACCTTTTGAAGAGTTACATCTTTTGATTTATTCAGAAACAATCACTGGTAATCGATTACCAAATCAGTGTAATCGATTACACAAGGCTTTTATGTGAAAGGATGTGACTCTTCGCATTTGAATTTGAATTTCAACGTTCAAAGGCACTGGTAATCGATTACTAAAACATTGTAATCGATTACAACTTTTTGAAATTAATTGAAACGTTGTAAATTCAGTTTGAAAACTTTTTCAAATCCATTTTGCTACTGGTAATCGATTACAATAATCTGGTAATCGATTACCAGAGAGTAAAAACTCTTTGGTAAACATGTTTTGAGAAAAATTCATGTGCTACTCAGTTTTTGAAAAAACCTTTTCATACTTATCTTGATTAAGCTTTTTCTTGATTCTTGAATAGCCTTTTCTTGATTCTTGAATCTTGATTCTTGATTCTTGAATTCAACTTTCCTCTTGAATCTTGAAGTGTTCTTGATTCTATCTTGAACATCTTGAACTCATTCTTTGATATCTTTTGTTATCATCTTTGTTATCATCAAAACATCTTTGAATCACTCTTGATTCATCATGAAGCTTTGCTTCTACACTTAGGTGTCATAAGGCATGCAAAGCATGAAGGACATACACAAAGTATGACTATATGATGTGACAATGGGGTGTAGCAAGCAAATGCTCACCTCCCCCTCTAAAATTTAATTGGATTGGGCTTCTCCCAATTCAATCAAATTTATTTCCCAACACACATCAAATATTCACTTAATGCATGTGAAATTACAAAATTACCCCTAATACAAAAAGTAGTCTAGGTGCCCTAAAATACAAGGGCTGAAAAATCCTACATTTCTAGAATACCCTACCTACATTATGGAGCCCTAAATACAAGGCCCAAAAATAATGAAATCTTAATCTAATGTACAAAGATAAGTGGGCTCATACTTAGCCCATGGACTCAAAATCTACCCTTAGGCTCATGAGAAACACATACTTCTATCTTTTATATCTCAACATTGAAGCTTATCAACTAATAGCCAGAACAAAATCATGGTAGGAAATGCGAAGGTGTTCTATGTCCCATATATACCAAGTCTGATCCAAAATCTCACCCGCTAAAAACATAAACAATCTATAAAAGTTCTTATTTCTATCTAAGATATTGGCAAAGGAAACCCTTTAACAGGTTACAAATTGTTAAGGCCTATCAGCAAAACAAGAAAGATTTAAAGTGAAATTTAAGACAAAATATTCAACTTACGCAGGGCTTGCCAAATTCATGGCAGGTTGCAATATCAAACAAGTTACAATTTCTCGAGCTATAGATCGAATGGCAGGACATTGAACTTCTCATTTTCTTAATACCATAGCTAATAATCCTCTCATTAGCCGCCGAAGAACCTAAAGAAAGAGAAATCATCAGATGAGGTATGAGATGTATTTTGCCAAAGAAAAACATAGAAGACATCCTGACACTCCACTCACACCTTGTACTCACTCTTTGGAGACATTAGTGCTAGATGAAGCTCCTTAGAATTCAACAGACAGAATTTCAATCTTCCATCCCTCTCCTCAGAAGATAAGGTTAACATAACATCAACACCTATAGCAGCTTGATTTCTTCTGAAAAGGTCTATGTGATCACCTATTAGATCAACTATGTCCCTACAATCACAAGTGACACATAACAAGCTAGAGAACTTGCCAAATTTCTTTCTTCCAAAAGCAAATAATAGAAGAGGGAAAAATCATGTGTACCTTGTGAGCAAGTCAACGAGGTTTATCTCTTTAACTCTTGCTGACACTTCAGCAATAGCATGCATGATTAAGTCATGTACCAGCTCAGGAAACTCCATATCTGGAGTAATGTTTGCATACCACATATTTATCACAAAGTCCTTCAATATCAAATCAACAAAATCATTTAAGGCAGCCTCCACAATAGGAGAATTAATCTTCTTCTTCCATTTGGGAGGGGGAGGTGAATAAGTGAGGTGCCCGTCATTCAGTGGCAGTTGATTTTTCTCCAAATGAGATAGATAAGTCTATAATCTAGGTGGTTGAACCTTCCAATGGAATTCCACCTTGTTCAAAAGAATGCACAGACAAGAAACAAACAGAATGGACATAGGAAGACTCATCCACATTGATTTAATTTTATCCGTTGTGTGCAACAAAGAACAAAATAGCAAATAAATAAAAATTGACAGTCTTAAAAGCATAACCCAGATAGCAAAATAAAAAATTTAAATTTTAATACTGTAAATTAGCAATCATGAAGCAAAACCAAGGTGGGAAAAGGACAAAACTTGGATGCAGTTCCTAAGGTACTATTGGTGTTGTTCTCTGATCAAAATATAAGTTTCACTTAAATAATCTGCTTAATAAAGGTTTGCAATTGCATTAAATATCAGCATAACTTACCGAGTTGAAACTCAAATTCTGACTAAAGTATAACACCAAAAGCACTTAAGGAAATGTCAGCATCTAAGTTTTGGTCATAGAACAATGGCATATTTTTCAATCAGGACTCTATATTTGGAGTCTTAAAGCAAATCCCAGATAGGAAAAAGGCAAGTTTCAATCAAAGACCCAAAATTTGGAGCCTTAAAGTAAAACCCAGATAGAAAAATAGTGATTGCAATAACAAGGAATCATTGTGAGAACGTGAGGCGGGCGGAATAGGGAATAACTTACGAGTGAAGAAATAGGAAATGGCGAATATACAAAGAGCCCACCGTAGAAAATAGAGCTTGGCCTCTTCAATTAGATAATAGATGATATTTGTTGTTGAAGTGGGTGTTAGAGGACCCATCTTCTTGTTTTCTCTGTAACATAAAGCACACGAAAATGTCACAGCGACAACCTCGCTATCTTTGTTAGGTTTTAGTTCGTTTCTTTTTTGTCCCACCCAAGCTATTCTTTCTCAATGAACTCCTATTTCTATATTAGCTTTATTTAATAAGTTTGCTATTAGAAATTGACATTCTTTTTATAGGATAAATACCCAATTTCATCTTTGAAAGGGTTAAGTGTCGCCAATTCTGTCCTTGAAAGATAAAAAATTATATTTTAGTCCTTGAATGTGCAAAAATAGTGATAGATTAGTCCTTTCGTTAACTTATCACCGTTAATGTTCAGTTTTGTGCCTACATAGCACATATGTTGGTAACGTGATGACATTGGGACGGATTTGTCAATGATAACTTTGTGCTGAGTCACATTGGAACTAATTTGTCATGAGAATGTAATTCTTTTTTACTCTCGAGTAAGATATAAAGGTCACATGTTTTTCACTCACCCTTTTTAGAGTGAGAGAAAGCTTGTGCCTTTTCTTCCTTCTTTCCACCATCATTAAAGTGAGAGAGACGACTCTGATGACCTCCATAACCACCGTGACGAAGCTTTTCCGTTGCGTCACTTGAAGACAAAGACCAACTTGTGTCGTCTACTCAACATAGCTGACACATGATGAATATGGTGCCACTAATTAAAGTACAAGCTGCTCACAACTAAGTCCTTCAACAATAATACTTAATGTCAATGTCGTCCCTAAACAATACTTGTAACTACCAATATAGTCCAAGAAATTAATTTGACTAAAACCCACAATATGGAACCAGTTACAATATCCATAAACTAGCAACTTACATTACAATTTTATTCACTTACAACACCCCTAAACCAGCCACAACAAGTAAGAAACCACCACCAACATACATAACAGAGAAAAAATGGAGTATTTTATAATTTGAAGCCCTTTGTGCAGCCCATCAATCTTCACTCTCATATATTCTATCCACCTCTCTTCAATAGGATTCCCCCAATCAAAAGCATCACAGCTTCAAGCATGTTGTACATCAACAATGGCAGACTCAGTCAGTGTATAAATCTTTCATGACAAAAAACAAAGCTACAACCAACAAAGCTTATGATATAAATGGAACCAACCTTTGGCAATGGGCAAGTGTAGAACATCCTCCTAGTTTTTTTTTTTAGGTTTGAATAGTAGCTTTCTTCCTAGAGTTACATTCCACATAACACCCATTGCATTCACTATTGTTGGAAGACTCAAAATCACCATGGCTACCACAACTGTGCACTTTTATTTTGCTTCCATTAAACCCAGGCATTGACTCTCTCGACCTATTTGATATCATCCCATAAATTTTGATACAAGAAACTGATCAAAAGAAAAGGAAAAATTAGTCGTTTGGGAGAGGATGTGTGCAGATTGATTTGTTAGGGTAAGGAGGAAGAAGATTATATAAAGGAAGAGAGGGAGGAAGTAGTCGTTGTCATTCAATAGTTACAAACCTTGGTTACAATAAAGAAAGAAAAAAAGCAAATCTTTCAAATTGACAAAATTGTCCAATGAGAATTTAGTGACAAATTAGTTCATCTTATACATCAACTAACGTGGTTCACATTTGTACACATGGACTACCACATAACTAGACCAAATGCCACATGTGTGCTCATGTTCAAGTTAATTGTAATGGGTTAACGAAAGGACTAATTAATTTTGTCGCCATTTTTGTACATTTGGGGACTAAAATGTAATTTTAGATCTTTCAAGGATGAAATTGTGTATTTACCATTTTTTAATTTTAATTTTAGTATTTAATTAAAAGTTTAAATATGTTTTTCATACATGTAATATACTCATTTTTCAATTTACTACCTATTTTTTTTATTTTACTACCCGACATTTCCAAACTTTTTCTTTTGATACTCACCATCAGTCTAAGTCTGTTAAGTGATGACGTGACTCTCTCTGTTAGCTTGTCACATCATTAGTTAATTGAGTAATTAAGACTAACGACATGAATGAAAAGCAAAATTTTGGAAATATTAGGTAGTAAAGTGAAATGAGATATATTATAGGTATGAAAAATATATTTAGGCCTTAATTGAAATATCACCAAATATTGTGGAAAAAATCAAAATATCACCTAATTCATGGATCAATGGAATATGCGCAAGATTGGTTTAACCTAATATGTGATTTTGAGTTCAAGTCTCAAATAATATGTTAAATTCGAGTTCGAGCTCTAAATAGTATATGTTAACTTTTTCTATATGCACCAACAATGTTAAAGGATTACATTGTTATTTAATTATAAATTGTCATATATGATAAGTTTACTGGTTTTTCTAATAGATTCTTGCTAATCGATGTCTTGAAAGTATAGTTAAAAATTTAAAATAGAATTTTTTTTATTGGAATTCATATTGGAATGCATTGGAAATCACAAAAATTGTGCATTAATGCCAATTATTAATGAAAACTTTCCATTTTGAATTACTTAACTAGGGCTATTGGCCTTTTAATGCACAACTAGTGTGATTTTCATTATGTATTAATGTGTTTGGTCTCTTTTAGTGCATGTTTTTGCCGTTGTGTATTTACCTTTATGTTGTTTCATGTGTGTGCCATTGTTAGTGCTTGTTTTATACTTGAAAAAATTATCAAATCAACTCATGTTAGTGCATGTGTCTTAGTGTATGCGTTCTTTGTTAGGTTGTGCGATGAAATCCTACCTCGCAAGGGCATTGGATAGAAGAAACCAAGAAGATTGGGCCAGAGAGTCAAGAGAAGGCCCTAGGGTTCTCATGAGCCTTAGGGTAGATTTCGAACCCATGGTCTAAGTATGAGCCCGCTTATCTTTCTACATATTAGATTAAGGTTTCCTTATTTTTTGGCCTTGTATTTAGGGCTCCACAATATAGGTAAGGTACTTTAAAAATGTAGGATTTTTCAGCCCTTGTATTTTAGGGCACCTAGACTAGTTTTTGTACTAGGGGTAGTTTTGTAATTTCATATGCATTAAGTGAATATTTGATGTGTGTGGTTTGAAATAAATTTAATTGAATTGAGAGAAGCCCAATCCAAATAAATTTTAGAGGGGGAGGTGAACATTTGCTTGCTACACCCCATTGCCACATCATATATTCACACTTTGTGCATGTCCTTCATGCTTTACATGCCTCATGACACCTAAGCACACTTAGTGGAGAATCTTGGACTTGATCTTGGATTAGTGGGATGAACCATAGCTAAAATTCACTAATCATAATTAGTGAAATTTTGGCTCTACAAATTCAATTTAAAATTCCAATGAAATTTAAATAGAAATTCAAATTTCCCTCCAATTTTGTGTGACACTTAGGCTATAAATAGAGCCCATATGTGTGAATTTTTTCAACTTTGATCATTTAAGAATTATACTTCAAAGTTCAGATCTCATTTGAGGCACAAAATTTCGTGCCCCTTCTCTCCCTCTTCCTCCATCCTTCTTCTCCTACCTCCAAGCTCTTATCCATGGCTTCCTATGGTGGTGAGCTTCTTCTAGACTCATCTTCTACTTAAAGTGGCATCTCCATTCATCTTTCTCCTTCTCCATTCTGTTGCAATCAGACCTCAAGAAGTAAAGGAATCCATTGATGAAAAAGATCCAAGGCCTACAAGCTCCACATGGAGCTACATCATGTGGTATCAAGAGCATCTTCATCTAGGTGATGTTCTTTTGCTTCCTCTATCTTTTTGTTCAGTGAATTCTCTTTAATTCCTTGTTCTTCATCTTATTCTCCATGTATATCCTCCATTGTCTTGTGGTTTGGTGCTGTTTAGAGTAGATTAAAAAAAAATAAACCGATTAAATCTTAGATCTACACTTGTTCTTGCATTTCTATGGTTCAAATTTTGTAGATCTACTCTTGAATCATATTTTTGTGTTGATTTTAGGTTCTCTCATTTTTCAGTCATAATGTTCTTGTGCTTAACCTTTAGATCTAAATTTTCTTCCAAAATATTGATTAGAAAAGAAAACACAAAAATCCAAGTGTAAATCACTTAATCCATGTTGTCTTAGAGTCATGTTTAGTCATAGTAATTGTCACATTATGTTCTATGTTTGTGTTGAATTTTTATTTTGTTGATTGAATTCTAGATACATTTGTTCATGTATTCTTGTCATTATTAGCCTATCTTTTGAATTTTTTGTCTAATTCATTCTTGTTATTTAGTTCATAACATGTTCTAAATCAATTCCTAGAAGTAATCTTGTTGTTGAACTTTTTTTTTTGTTTTTTAAGTTTCCTACATGATGCTTATGATGAAGTTGAGTTGTGGTGCTGAGTTGTGGCTGGATTTGTGAATCAAAATAAGTCTTAAGCTATCTTGAATTGTGTTATTCAAGATAATTAAGCATAAGCAAACACAAATTGTTATTATCCAAGCCTTAAGCAACATAAACACTACTCTTGATTTCTAGGTTGAAATCGCTGGTGCTGGCAGCTTGAACATACAAACTTGTATAAATTACTGGGAATTGGTCACTATGAAGTTTGAGCTGAATTGTTTACTGAATTTTCTGGACATTAGTACCAAAATTATAAAAAAAAAGAACCAAGTGATTTGGATAAAATTAAAAATAATAAAAATCACACGAGTTGGCAGAAAAATCAGTGTCCAGGAAAAAAAAGTGGAAAGGAAGTGTGCTTATTGTTTTGGCTCGAAATTTGTTCTATAATTGGTGCCTATTTTATACCTATCTTTGTTTTGAAATTTCAATTGAAAATTATTGTGAAAACAAGTGCCAAAACTAGAGGTTTCTTGAGTCTTTTTTTTAGTTTTTCTACTCTACTTTAGAGCCATTCTAGGTTTCTCTTTGAGTCATAGCTTGCTTTTGTATGCTTTTCATTGCTTTAATTGGTGAATAATCCTTGAAAATTTGTCTTGTTAAAACTCTATTGGTTTAGCTTTCATTTCATTTTTTTGGTCTTTGGTTATTGCTTGTCTCTTTGTTTCCTTGGTTGTGAGTTGCCATATAGGGAATTGGAAAGGAGGATTGGTGTCATCCCTTGAAGAATTTGAGTCAAGAAGCAAGGGGCCAACCACCTTAAGAGCTATTGGACAAAGAAACACTCCAAATTGAGTAAATCACCAAAGAGAGAGCAACCACCAAAATTGAGGACCTTTTTGTAATTTTTTAATTGAGAATTTACATACCTTCATTGCTTTCAAATTTTGTAACAAAAAGGTCTTTCATTGGAAGTCAGTTGGGAGCCTCCAATAGGTCACCCTACTTCCATTTGTGTGTAATAATTTTAGGAAAATTTTCCTTAGGATAGTGAGTGTTTTGTTGGGAACCTTAAATGAGGTCATCGAAACACTCTTAGGATCCGCCTAGTTTACATTTCTTTCACTCTAATTTCTTGCTTACTTTTATAGTTTATTTTCTTTACTAGCCACACCTAGTTTATCTTGTTATTGCTTAATACTTTCTTCTTTCTTATCACGCTTATCTTGAGTTCCTTTGGAACCTTAGCTGTTACCTTTTTTTACAAACCCCCAACAAGAAAGAACCACAACTTTGGAACCAACATGAGTCATCATTCATCTAGTGTTAATGGCGAAGGTACTAGTCAATCTTAGATGAGTTGAGTTCCCTCAAGTTATGGAAAGAAAAACTAGAAAGAAAAGAAAAAGGAAAAGAGAGGGTAAAAATAAATCAAGATGAGAGGGAACAAATAAGGGAAGAAGAAAGAAGGAAAATACTAAAAGAGTTAAGAAAAGAAAAACATGCCTCCTATAGTAGTCATAACACTTGCAAGAGCCTAAGTGAAGAACTTCGTGACTATTATGAAGGAAGACATTGGTCACATCTTAGACCTCACTCCCATAGGAGAGAAAAGGAAAGAAAGCCTCAAGAGGCTAACATTAACCTCCGATACTTCCATGGGAAGGACAATGTAGAGGCTAACTTAGATTGGGAAATAAGGGTAGAGCAATAACTTAAAAAGGAAGTCTACTTCAAAATCTTATGGCTCTCACTCTTATCCAAAGAAAGACCAAGGTCAAGGCATATTAGGGGTGACACCTTCTAAGCCCAAAGATGATAAGGGGAAGACAATAGAAAAGCAACCCCTTAAGGCTAGTATGCAAGAGAAGACTAGCTCTATGAAGTGCTTTAAATTTCTTGGAAGAGGACACATTACTTCTCAATGTCCCACCAAGAAAACCATGATTATGAGGGGCCAAGACAATTATAGTAGCCAAGATGAGGCTACTACTTCACCTTCCTCTCGTGAAAGTGAAGAAGCAAAAGGGAAATAATCTAGTGAAGAGATCTACCCCCAAGAAGAAGGACAACCTTTAATGGTTAAGGAGGAGTGTAAGGAGATAAGTGTCTCCTCCTAGAGGTTTGCTGAGAAGGAAATACATTTTGAAATAAAGACAAATATTAAAGAAATTTCCCCTCTTAGACAACCTCTAAATTTTCTCCTTTGTAAAAAGACACTTGTTAGCATTGTCACACCTCTTAGGATTGAGTTTATTCCTAAAGTAAAGGAGTTGTTGGATGAGGGTTTAGTTCGCAAGAGCTTAAATCCTTGTGCTTTATTGGTGCCCAAACTAGGTATTATTAGGCACCAAATCCCTAAAATAGGTGGTATGATGAATGTTTTGAGTGGTACAACCCTCTTTTGTAAAATCACTTGTGCACCCAACATCTTCATGATTTGTGTACATAGGGACTCATTAGGTAGGTTTGTTCTTATTTTTAGTTTCAATACAAAATTCGGTACTCATATGGGACACCTTAGGTTTGTCATACTTTTTGGTAGGAATAATCAACATGAATATACAAAAAAATGTATGTTTTATTGCATTACTTTTCTTAATTTTTTAAATAGTGATCAAGGGGTTCCCATGAACCCTAAGAGAATAAAGGTCATTCCTGAGTGGCCCACTCCACCAAGTATAAGAAAAATTTGGGGCTTCCATGACTTAACAAACTCTTACAAAAGGTTTGCCCATATTTTTCTATACTTGTAGCACCACTCATTGAGTTGGTGAGGAACCATGTTCTTTCATGGGAAAATAGCCAGGAAATGGGTTTTCAAACCTTACCTTACTTCAACATACCAAACACCACTAATGCATATGTTTTTGTTCTTTTTATAGGTGTTGTGGAAAAAATCCCAGAGTTTCAAGAACCTCGGGATTTGAGGTCAAATCCTTTTCAAGGGGGAGGGAATGATGCAATCCTACCCCGTAAGGGCATTGGATAGAAGACTCCAAGAAGATTAGGCCAGAGATGTAAGAGAAGGCCATATGATTCTCATGAGCCTTAGGGTAGATTTTGGGCCCATGGGCTAAGTATGAGCCCGCTTATCTTTGTACATATTGGATTAAGGTTTCATTATTTTTTGCCCATATATTTAGGGCTCCACAATATAGGTAAGGTACTTTAGAAATGTAGGATTTTTCAGCCCTTGTATTTTAGGGCACCGAGACTAGTTTTTGTATTAGGGGTAGTTTTGTAATTTCACATGAATTAAGTGAATATTTGATGTGTGTGGTTGGAAATAAATTTTATTGAATTGGGAGAAGCCCAATCCAATTAAATTTTAGAGGGGGAGGTGAGCATTTGCTTGCTACACCCCATTGCCACATCATATAGTTACACTTTGTGCATGTCCTTCATGCTTTATATGCCTCATGACACCTAAGTACACTTAGTGGAGAATCTTGGACTTGATCTTGGATTAGTGGGCTGAACCATAGATAAAATTCACTAATCATAATTAGTGAAATTTTGGCTCCAAAATTTGGCTCCGCAAATTCAATTTCAAATTCAAGTGAAATTTGAATAGAAATTCAAATTTTCCTCCAATTTTGTATGACACTTAGGCTATAAATAGAGGTCATGTGTGTGTATTTTTTCAACTTTAATCATTTGAGAATTACACTTCAAAGTTCAGACCTCATTTAAGACACAAAATTTCATGCCCTTTCTCTCCCTCTCCCTCCATTCTTCTTCTCCTACCTCAAAGCTCTTATCCATGACTTCTTATGATGGTGAACTTCTTCTAGACTCATCTTCTACTTGAAGTTGCATCTCCATTCATCTTTCTCCTTTTCCATTCCGCTGCAATCATACCTCAAGAAGCAAAGGAATCAATTGATAAAGAAAATACAAGACCTACAAGCTCCACATGGAGCTACATTAATGTGTTTACCATTGTGCATTTGCTCTTTGTTCATGAATGTGTGTTAGTGTGTGTTTTGAATGTGAAAATTGATTAAAATTAAAAAGATTTACATATGTTAGTGTTTTTTTGCTTGTGTTTTTATTTCCCCAGTTATAATTTTTTTTTATTTGTTAGTGAGTTAGATTAGGAAATTTTACTTAGTGCAATGGAGACTCTTAATCCACAAAGTCTGAGTAAGGCAAACCAAACTACATCCCATAAGAAAGGTAGTCACAGCACACATTTGAAGAGATTTGTCCTCAATCATGGTAGTGGTTGTAAGACTTTATTTTTTCTTTTTTTTTTCTTTTTGGTACACACCTTTTTATTCTAGCGTATGATTAAGTGATCGAATAATTTTAAAAAGAAAACTAAATTTAGATTATAAATCAATAAATAATTTAAAACTAAGTGTGAGATTCTTTGTGGATATCTGTGGAGAAATTCTAGAGAATTTGAGTTTGTTGGGAACCTAGATTAGAGCTACCAGACAGTGGTGACTTGAGGACATTATTATAATTAATTTAATTTAATTGTAATTATGTTCAAAAGAGTTTAAAATTTTTTCCTTATCTCCGAGGTTTAAAATGAAGATTTGTCGATTTTTTTTTTATCACGCTCAAGAGTCAAGACTTACATTTGTGTAGTAAGGCATTGACTTTGAGGTTCGAGCAAAGAACTTTTGATATCACTTTGATACATTTTAGAAGTCATATACTTATTTTATATTACGTGTAATTGATAAAAAAAAAAAGTTATATGATTTGAAATCAGAAAAAAATTTCACAATTCGCTAAAAATTCTCTATAATTGATTTGTGCACTTTCTACCAGTTCACAAATAGAGTTTTTATCTGCCTGAGGACCATAATACTACACACCCAAGCCATCTAGACTTTGTAACTAATTAGTTGTGATGAAAATAACCTACTTGCATTCTAATAATTCAAATTACGTAATTAACTATTCATGTATTAACTTATTTTTGTTACACCTAATTATCAAATAAGAGTTTAATGGTCATACTTTTATAATATAAAATATTTTTATATTATCGTTCAATCATAATTCACCATTAATATAATTATTAAAATAATTATCATAAAAATTAAATAACTTATTATATACAGTCAATTGTAATTAAATGATCGACAGTATAATTATTTTACAATATTAATATATTTTTATAGTATTATTGTAAAACTTACCCGTTAATCACATTTTCACACTTCAATTTCTCTCCCTTGGTCGATCAACACAAAGCTTCTAAGGTAAGTTGTTAATTTTTTTTTCATTTTTTTGGTGATTTTTTTCATTTCCAATTTTCCTGAAAGCTAGTACTATTTTTTTACCTTTTTACCCTTAAATTCCCCAACTGCTTAGGGACTTTTTGGTAAAATCAACTCACCCCTCAACCCCATGTGCTATTTGAACCCGTTCCCCCACCCCCATTCACTCTCATTTTATTTTCCAAGTGCTAAGGGTATGTTAGAAGCCCCTAGGTGAGTTCTACCTTCATTTTTCTTTTGGTGAATACCCTAATTGATCCTCAAAAGTATGAAGCGTTGTCACTTTGATCAATAAAAATACACTACAAGAAAAGTGCCAATTTCTGGCAGAATATAACTAACGGATCTAAATCTGTTGGAAATGTTAAAATTACCAACAATTTTTCAATGGATATATGTTTGTCGAAAATGAAATGTTGCCATTTTCGACGGATTATGGTATGTAGGAAATATGAACCTTTTCCGATGAAAATTTTTGACGGAATTTCAACGAATTTTTAGAATACTTATTTGTGATGGAACTTTTTCCAAAGAAAAGTTAGCATTATCGATAGAACGTTCCGATAGATTTTTTTGTCAGTAATAAAATTTGTCGATAGAGGGCGAGCCCTAGTGCAGCGGTAAAGTTGTGCCTTGGTGACTTGTTGGTCATGGGTTCGAATCCGGAAACAGCCTCTTTGCATATGCAAGGGTAAGGCTGCGTACAACATCCCTCTCCCATACCTTCGCATAGCGAAGAGCCTCTGGGCAATGGGGTACGAAATTTTGAAAAGAGGGCGAGTCCTGGTGCAGCGGTAAAGTTGTGCCTTGGTGACTTGTTGGTCATGGGTTCGAATCCGGAAACAGCCTCTTTGCATATGCAAGGGTAAGGCTGCGTACAACATCCCTCCCCCATACCTTCGCATAGCGAAGAGCCTCTGGACAATGGGGTACGAAGTTTAATAAAATTTGTCGATAATAAACGCCTTTGAAAGAAGAAACAAGACCCATTAAATGTTATTAAACACATAAGATAATAAAAAATTACTCATCAAATAGTTAAGCACATGAACATATTTGAATGATTAATGTTGTTAAATATATATATATATATATATATATATATATATATATATATATATATATTGATTAAAAAGTTTTATAAGATATATTTAAAAATGAAAATTTAAATATATATTAATATAATATAAAAAAACTCAGATAAATTGATAAAATATGTATAACAATTTATTTTTTAATTTATAATGTTAACTATAATTTTAAATAAATTATACAAATTATGTAATCATATTATATATATATATATATATATATATATATATATATAAATTTAAACCCTCCTTGATTCACATATTTAGTTTTTTGAATATATTAAAATTTTTTACTTGAATAGAACCTAAGAGTGCAACACTGATGCACACCCCCTTAAGTACCATTAGGCACAAAGCCATGCCCTTCAAATTGCCACCCCCCACGTGAATAATCATAGCCCTGAAAGGTATAAATATAAATAATTAATATATTAGGAGCCACATAATTAATAGTATAATGTGTAAATTTAATTTAAGCAAACTAATTGATGAGATTGTTCAGTTTAATTACCTCAATACAGATTTTTGAATGAGATTTGGTTTTGCTATCTGGGACAGTGGCTTGTCTGTGGGGTATACCCACAATTTGTGTATATACCATCTTTAAAACTATAGCATTTACTTATGGGTAAATTGTAAGGCTTGAGATGATGAAAATTTGAGATGTTGAGTGGAATTTAGTGAAACCAAATGTTAAGTCTAATGGCAGGTTCTTGATGAGGTGTGCATGAAAAGTAAAAAAAAAAAAATGCTCCAAAGACATTTTATCAATTAATAGGAGGAAATCTTGATAAAATATTTTACTGCATGACAAGGTATTGGTGGTAAATATGGTATAATAAGTTATATAAATTTGAATGGAGGGTATGAAGAGTTGAACATTGTGTAGTTTATTTTGAAACTATGGAGCATCTTTTGGTTCCACAATGGGATGAGTAAGTTTCTAAATGTACATGTCTTTGTTTGATAAAAAGACTTACGTTGCAAAGTTGGTTATTCTGTTTGAGTTCATATTTTCTCATACTGAGAACTGGTAGTGTGCATAATATAGACAACAATAGCATAATGAGAAATGTCAATTGTTTAGCACATTGGAATACATAAGCTTACCGCACAAATAAGCTTACCGCACAAATTATGCACAGCTGCAATAAATTTAACTTCTGAAAAGAGTGGGACCCTTCATACAGGTGGTTCCATTAGCATGCATGATCATATCATGCACATGGTGAGTACATTAAACTTGTTTGATTTCTTTGTAACTTAATAATTTTAAGATTAAATGTTGATTTATTTACCATAGATGCTTTTTTTTTTCAGGCAACTGAATTTGGTCATTCTATACATATTGATGAGGTCTTTTAATAGATCCATATAAGAAAGGATACTAGTGAATTTGTCGATCAAGGATCTAAGAGAACACATGTCAATTTTTTTAGTTATTTTTTTCTTCATTTTATTCACATTACTATGTTATTAAAAGTTTTCTTTGCTTGAATAACAGGAAGAATTTCAAAAATATATTCTCAAGCTAGGTTTGAGGCTACATCATCTGTTAGTGAATCAGAGACTAGCCTCTTGACCCTGCTTTGGAGGAGAGTATTAGGTCTAGGTGTTGGGCCGAAGCTATTGGCAGAAAGACCAAGGAACAACTCTACGGGATTAGAGACCTTGCTTGTGATTATCAATGATGACATAGTAGCGTCACCCGAAAAAGGAAAGCATCAAGTAGTTATTCACCTAATTCATAAGAGATTATCTAGCTGAGACAACGACTTTAACAAAATGAGGAGGAGATTCATCAACCGAGGGAGGAAAATAAGCAATTGAGTTGTCAATTTCAACAACAATTTTAGCATATTCCTTCTCCATTCCACTTCCATTCATCTTGCAAGAAGCAAAGGAATCCATTGATGAAGAAGATCCTAGGCCTACAAGCTCCAATAGAGCTTACATCATGTGGTATCAAGAGCATCTTCATCTAAGTGATGTTCATTTGCTTCCTCTATCTTTTTGTTCGGTGAATTCTCTTTAATTCCTTGTTCTTCATCTTGTTCTCCATGTATATCCTCCATTGTCTTGTGGTTTGGTGCTGTTTAGAGTAGATTCAAAAAAATAAATCGATTAAATCTTAGATCTACACTTGTTCTTGCATTTCTATGGTTCAAATTTTGTTGATCTACTCTTGAATCATGTTTTTGTGTTGATTTTAGGTTCTATCATTTTTCATTCATAATATTCTTGTGATGAACCTTAGATCTAAATTTTCTTCCAAAATATTGATTAGAAAAAAAAAACACAAAAATCTAAGTGTAAATCACTTAATCCATGTTGTCTTAGAGTCATGTTTAGTCATAGTAATTGTCACATTAAGTTCTAAGTTTGTCTTGAATTTTTATTTAGTTGATTGAATTCTAGATATATTTGTTCATGTATTCTTGTCATTCTTAGCCTATCTTTTAAATTTTGAGTCTAATTCATACATGTTTTTAGTTCATAACATGTTCCAAATCAATTCCTAGAAGTAGTCTTGTTGTTGAACTTTTTTTTTTCTAAGTTTCCTACATGATGCCTATGATGAAGTTGAGTTGTGGTGCTGAGTTGTGGCTGGATTTGTGAATCAAAATAAGTCTTAAGCTCTCTTGAATTGTGTTATTCAAGATTATTGAGCATAAGAAAATACAAATTGTATCTATCCAAGCCTTAAGCAACATAAACACTACTCTTGATTTCTAGGTTGAAATCACTGGTGCTGACAGCTTGAACATACAAACTTGTATAAATTACTGGGAATTGGTCACTATGAAGTTTGAGCTGAATTGTTTACTGAATTTTCTAGACATCTGTACCAAAATTATAAAAAAAGAACCAAGTGATTTGGATAAAATTAAAAAATAATAAAAATCACACAAGTTGGTAGAAAAATTCGTGTCCAGGAAAAAAAATGTGAAAAGGAAGTGTGCTTGTTGTTTTGGCTCGAAATTTGTTCAATAATTGGTGCCTATTTTATACCTATCTTAGTTCTAAAATTTCAATTGAAAATTATTGTGAAAACAAGTGCCAAAACTAGAGGTTTCTCAAGTCTCTTTTTTTAGTTTTTCTACTATACTTTAGAGCCATTCTAGGTTTCTCTTTGAGTCCTAGCTTGCTTTTGTGTGCTTTTCATTGCTTTAATTGGTGAATAATCCTTGAAAATTTGTCTTGTTAAAAATCTATTGGTTTAGCTTTCATTTCATTTTTTTGGTCTTTGGTTATTGCTTGTCTCTTTGTTTCCTTGGTTGTGAGTTGCCATATAGGGAATTGGAAAGGAGGATTGGTGCCATCCCTTGAAGAATTTGAGTCAAGAAGCAAGGGGCCAACCACCGTAAGAGCTATTGGACTAAGATGCACTCCAAATTGAGTAAATCACCAAAGAGAGAACAACCACCAAAATTGAGGACCTTTTTGTAATTTTTTAATTGAGAATTTACTTACCTTCACTGCTTTCAAATTTTGTAACAAAAAGGCCTTTCATTGGAAGTCAGTTGGGAGCCTCCAATAGGTTACCCTACTTCCATTTGTGTGTAATAATTTTAGGCAAATTTTCCATAGGATAGTGAGTGTTTTGTTGGGAACCTTAAATGTGGTTATCCAAACACTCTTAGGATTCGTCTAGTTTACATTTCTTGCTTACTTTCATAGCTTATTTCCTTTACCTTCCATTGTCAAACCGCCTAGATAGCTTACCTTTTACCAATTAGTTTTTACCTTATCTTTCACACCTCTTTTAGTGTTTGTTTTGTCTAGTTTCAACCATAGTTTCTTTTACCTTTTGTTTTCAATCCCCCAACAAGAAAAAACCATAACTTAGGAACCAACATGAGTCTTCATTCTTCATCTAGTTTTAATGGTGAGGGTTCTACTCCTAAGGACCCCTTGTATAAGATATTAGATGAGTTGAGATGCCTTAAGTTGTGCAAAGAAAAACAAGAGAGAAAAGGAAAAGGTAAAAAAAGAGTGGAAGAAATAAGTTAAGATGAAAGAGAGAAAATAAGAGAGGAAGAAAGAAGAAAAATAATGAAAGAAATGAAAAGAGAAAAATATGTCTCCTATAGTAGTCATGACTCTTGCAAGAGTTTAAGTGAAGAACTTAGTGACTATTATAAAGGGTGCCATAGTTCACATACTAAAGATCACTCCCATAGAAGAGAAAAGGATAGAAGGCCTCAAGAGGTTAACATTAGCCTCCCATATTTCCATGGAAAAGATAATGTTGAGGCCTACTTAGATTGGGAAATGAAGGTTGAACAACTCTTTGTTTGTCATCATATTAGCGAAGAGAGAAAAGTTCCATTGACTACCCTAGCTTTCAAGGGTATGCCCTCTATTGGTGGACTTCCCTTGTTAGGGAACGAAGGATTCATGGGGATCCTCCAGTAGAGTATTGGAATGATCTTTAGAGTGCCCTTAGGAAGAGGCACATTCCCTCCCACTATGAAAGGGAGCTTATGGACAAGCTTCAAAGGCTAAGACAAGGGAGTATGAGTGTTGAAGAATATAGACAACAAATGGAACTACTCCTTTTAAGAGCTGGACTTAGGGAGGAGGAAAGAAGAAGCATAGCTAGGTTCCTTAGTGGGCTTAATATAGAAGTGAGGGACAAGGTTGAACTCCTTCCATATAGGGACCTAGATGAGCTAGTCCAACTTTGTATAAGAGTGGAGCAACAACTTAAAAGAAAGCCTTCTTCAAAATCTTATGGCTCTCACTCTTATCCAAGGAAGGACCAAGCCCATGGAATTTTGGGGGTTGCACCTTCAAAACCCAAGAAAGATAAGGGTAAGACCATAGAGAAATACACCCCTAAGACTAGTTCCCAAGAAAGGACTAGCAACATTAAATGCTTCAAATGTCTTGGGAGAGGTCACATTGCCTCTCAATGCCCCACAAAGAAAACCATGATCATGAGGGGTCAAGACATTTATAGTAAGTCAAGAGGAGACTACTTCTTGCCCTTCCTCTAGTGGAAGTGAAGATGATGTAAAGGGTGAAGAGTCTAGTGAGAAAGTCTACCCCCATGAAGAAGGTGACCTCTTAATGGTTAGAAGGCTCCTTGGAGGTCAATCTTGTGATCTATCTCAATCCTAAAGAGAGAACATCTTTCATACCAGATGCAAAATTTTAGATAAAACTTGTTCTCTCATTGTGGATAGTGGATCTTGTTGCAATTGTTGTAGCACAAGATTAGTTTCCAAGTTGAACCTCACTATCATTCCCCACCCAAAACCTTATAAACTTCAATGGCTCAATGAGGTTGGGGAAATGATAGTTAACCAACAAGTGAAGGTACCTTTCTCCATTGGGACATATAAAGATGAAGTTAATTGTGATATAGTTCCCATGGAGGCAGAACATATTCTTTTAGGAAAGTCATGGCAATTTGATAGGAAGATCATTTACAATGGCCTAACTAATGAAATTAACCTCACCCATCTTGGCACTAAATTTGTGTTGCATCCTCAAACACCTTCACAGGTGGCCACGGATCAACTAACTATGAAAGATAAGAGGGATGAGGAAGAAAAAATAGAAAAACAAAAGAAAAAGAAGGATAGTAAGGCCTTGTCTTCAAAGGCCAAGGGGAAGGAAACGGAGGAAAAGGATTCCTCAAAGAAGATTGTTAAGAAGGAAAATTATTTTACAACAAAAGGTGATATTAAAATAGCACTCCTTCTTAAAAAATCTTTCTACCTTCTCCTATCAAGGGAAACATCCCTTAGCACCGCTATACCTCTTGAGCTTGAGGTTATTCCTCAAGTAAAGGAGTTGTTGGATGAGGGTTTGGTTCACAAGAGCTTAAATCCTTGTGCTTTTTTGGTCCTAAAATAGGTATTACTAGGCACCAAATCCCTATGATAGGTGGTATGATGAATATGTTGAGTGGTACAACACTCTTTTGTAAAATCACTCATGCACCCAACATCTTCATGGTTTGTGTACATAGGGATTCATTAGGTAGGTTTGTTCTTATTTTTTGTTTCAATGAAAACCTAGGTGCTCATGTGGGACACCTTAGGTTTGTCATAATTTTTTGTAGGAATAATCAACATGAAAATAAAGAAAAAGGTATGTTTTATTCCATTACTTTTCTTAACTTTTTAAATAGTGATCAAGGGCTTCCCATGGACCCTAAGAGAATAAAGGTCATTCTTGAGTGGCCTACTCCACCAAGTATAAGGGAAATTTGGGGCTTCAATGACTTAACAAAATTTTGCAAAAGGTTTGTCCCATATTTTTCTATACTTGTAGCACCACTCATTGAGTTGGTGAGGAACTATGTTCTCTCATGGGAAGATGGTCAGGAAAGGGATTTTCCGTCCATACCCTACTCTAACATACCCAACATCACTAATACATATGTTTTTGGGCCAAGAAGATTCCAAGAAGACTCCAAGAAGATTGGGCCAGAGATGCAAGAGAAGGCCCTAAGGTTCTCATGAGCCTTAGGGTAGATTTTGGGCCCATGGGTTAAGTATGAACCCACTTATCTTGGTACATATTAGATTAGGATTTCATTATTTTTGGGTCTTGTATTTAGGGCTCCATAATGTAGGTAGGATACCCTAGAAATGTAGGATTTTTCAGCCCTTGTATTTTAGGGCACCTAGACTAGTTTTTGTATTAAGGGTAGTTTTGTAATTTCACATGCATTAAGTGAATATTTTATGTGTGTGTTGAGAAATAAATTTAATTGAATTGGGAGAAGCCCAATCCAATTAAATTTTAGAGGGGGAGGTGAGCATTTGTTTGCTACACCCCATTGCCACATCATATAGTCACACTTTGTGCATGTCCTTCATGCTTTGCATGCCTCATGACACCTAAGCATACTTAGTGGAGAATCTTGGACTTGATCTTGGATTAGTGGGCTGAACCATATCTAAAATTCACTAATCATAATTAGTGAAATTTTGGCTCCAAAATTTGGCTCCACAAATTCAATTTCAAATTCAAGTGAAATTTGAATAGAAATTCAAATTTCCCTCCAATTTTGTGTGACTCTTAGGCTATAAATAAAGGTCATGTGTGTGCATTTTTTCAACTTTGATCATTTGAAAATTAAACTTCAGATTTCAAAGCTTTTTTAGAGCACAAAATTCCGTGCTCTTCTCTTCCTCTCCCTTCATTCATCTCCTTCTTCCTCCAAGCTCTTATCCATGGCCTCCTATGGTGGTGAGTTTCTTCTAGACTCATCTTCTCCTTGAAGTGGCGTCTCCTCTCTCTCTTCCTTCTCCATTCCGCTGCCATTCATCTTGCAAGAAGCCAAGGAATCCATTGATGAAGAAGATCCTAGGCTTACAAGCTCCAATGGAGCTTACATCAGATGTGATTTAGGCATTCTTTCTTTCTATACATTTTAAGCCACTGGCTAAAAAGCTATCCCAATGTATATTGATTTATCCTTTGCAAGCCCTTTGAGCCAAACACTTCATATTTTGTTGGAACACTAACCTAGGATAAAATTTTCTTACCTTACCTTAGGATAGAAGAGCAAAGGTGTTTTGTTGGGGATTTCTATCATTTGGTGTCTAATGTAATGTAAATACTTTGTTTTTAAACGAGGGTATTAATGTAAATTAAATATTTAATTATTGCATAGTAAAGAAAACAAAGAAAAGAAAAAGAAATGTGAAACAAGTTCTTTGTGAATAAATAAGTGTTTGAATTATGTACATTATGTTATAAATTGTACAAAGTTGTTGTAAATTTTATAAGTAGGGATTTTGGTATAGGAAGTAGTGATAACTTGGTTGACAAAGGAAGGGATAGGAAGCAATGACTCATTTGAATTGGTAGCTTGTTCTTATGTTGCTCTCTTATTCTCAAGGTATTTTGGAATACCTGGAAAAACCAAGATTTCTTTCAAAGCCAACCCAACCCTAAAAGCCCTAATGATCCATGATGATTATGCACTTTATCTTTGATTTGATGGGAAATGATTTGCAAAATTGATTTATGACATACCAGTGATTAGAATTGAGATGAACCACTTGCCTATTTGAGAATTATATACCTTAGAGAGGTTTTCCTCTATTTAAGTGAATCACGTGTTTTCGTTGATGTTCTTTAGAAACAAAATGCAAATTAATCTTAATCTCATTTGGTTTTTTGAATTTCATCTTTGTGTTTTTATTTCTCATTGTTGCGTTTTGAAAATTTGTTATTCTGACCAATTTGGAGGTTGATTCTTTATAAAGCATGTTCAGAGTTTTTGGTGTAGAAATATTGAAGCTTTTTTATATTATACTTATACTATTGTTATTCAGAGTTTTTGGTGTAGAAATATTGAAGCTTTTTTATATTATACTTATACTATTGTTATTCATAGTTTTTTTTCGATACTTTGCTTAAGGATAACCAAGATTCTAGGTTAGGGGGAGTTGATAAGTGTCATATTTTAGTTATTTTTGAGATTAAAATGTTAGCACTTATCTTTTGATTGTAATAGTTTTCTTATAAAACTTCCCTTAATTCTAGTTGTTTTATATATTGTACATTTTTTTGTTTTTGTTTAAATATGGAAGATTCATCCATGCATTCCTTATATTTTGATGATTGTTTGTTAGATCCAGAAACAAAGCCAAAGATGAAGGGAAAAAGGGTCATTTTTGCAATAATTCAGAGTACCATTCGCCCAGGCTAGCAACCAACTTGCCTGGGCTTGTGAAGTTTCTTCAAACTTAAGCAAACAACTCTCCTGGGCGAGTGAGTGTCTTCAGCCTTAAGCAACCAACTCACCTGGGCGAGTACAGCTCGCCTAGGAGAGTTGGTCTGGCACCTATTGGCTCATTTTGTATAAAAAGCCATGCAAACCAGAGGAAGAAGGCAACAATGCAGAAATAGAAAGAAGAACCACGAAGCTTAGCGAGAGAAGTGAGAAAAGTGGAGCTGGAGCTGTAGAGAAGTGACCATGGATCGCATCCTTCATCTTTTCTTCTGTTGATCTTGTGCTCTACAAAATGATCGGCTAGTTTCTCCAAAGGATTGGATGCAATCTTCGTACCCTTATGTTGTGAATGTATGTATACATGATTTTGATGATGTCAAAGAAGAATCTAACAAGGCTGCTTCAAATGATAAGCATTTGCTTCAAGAATAATTCAAGATTGCTTCAACAAACAAAGCCTTGTTTCAAGATTCACTAAAGACCAAGCCTTGCCTTAAAACAAAGTGCTTTCAAGACATGCAAGGCTCTGGTAATCGATTACCAGGAAGTGTAATCGATTACCAGAAGACAGGGTTGAGAAATAGCTATTGAAAAAGGTTTTGAATTTGAATTTTCAACATGTAATCGATTACCATATGTTTGTAATCGATTACCAGCAACGAAACTTTGGAAATTCAAATTCAAAAGTCATAACCCTTCAAATTATAACTGTGTAATCGATTACACAAACATTGTAATCGATTACCAGTGGAAAGTTTTCAGAAAATCTGCCAACAGTCACATCTTTTCATTAGATTTGTGAATGGTCATCAAAGGCCTATAAATAAGTGACTTGGGCACGAATTTTAGACAGAGAGTATTTTTGGTCCAAAATGTCTTATCCTCTCAAAAGACAATGAGAGAGATTTCAAAAGAACTTCATTGTCAAATGCTCTCTCAAAAGAAATCCTTAACCAAACACTTGCAAAATCTATAAGGATTCTTACATGATCTTCATTGTAATATTCTTCTCTTGAAGAGAGAATTCTTCTTCCATTCTTCTTATTCAATGAGATTGGTTAAGAGATTGTGAGTCTCTTGTTGTAAAGCATCTGAACACAAAGGATGGGTTGTCCTTGTGTGGTTCAGACTTTGTAAAGGATTTTACAAGGATAGTGGAAATCTCAAGTGGGTTGCTTGAGTACTGGACGTAGGCACGAGTTGTGGTCGAACCAGTATAAAACTGTGTTTGCATTCTCTCTTCCCTTATCTTATTTATTTTGTTGCAATCAATTGTGTCTTGCATGTTTAAAGAACATTGTTAAATTGATTGTTGTTGCTTCTTCTGTATTCTAAGCCTATCCTTCTTAAGATTATTGAGGCCACAAGGTCCAACAAGTGGTATCAGAGCAGGATTCTTGTATAAAGTTTAAAAACTTCAAGAATAGATATGGCCTCATCCAAATTTCCATTTCCTGAGGGAAATTATATCAATAGGCTCTTATGTTCAATGGTGAGGGTTATCATTATTGGAAAACCCGAATGCAGATCTTTATAGAAGCCATAGATCTAAAGATATGGGAAGCCATTGAATTTGATTCATTTATTCCTACAATGGTAGAGAGAAATGCAACTACATAAAAAAAAAACTAGAGAAGAAAGAAGATGATGATGAAAGAAGAAAGAAGAAGGTTCCTCTTTAGCCCCAAAATGCTGAGTGCGATCAACTTGGGCACATGAGATTCAATTGTCCTGTGTTTAAAAAAATAATGGAAAAATCCGACAAGATGAATTTCAAAGAGAAGAAAGAAAAGAAAGGATATATCACTTGGGAAGATAATGTCATAAATTATTCAAGTGATTCAAAGAAGAAAATCATAAGTCTGGATATCATGATGAAAGACTGTGAAAATGGAGAAGAGCAAAGTCGATACATTGATAGCAATTTCTCCAAACACATGGCATGCATCAAAGTTTATTCATATTTCTCCCCAAGATAAATGAATATGTGATTTATGGAGACAACAAACGAAGGCCACATTTCTCCCCAAGAAAAGTGAATATGCGATTTATGGAGACAACAAACAAAGGTCACTTGATCAACAACCCCAACAAGTAATATCAAATGATACCAACAGGTCACTTGTCTTTGATTGATTACTTTTGATGCTTGTTTTCTACTTGAGTTTAGACTGTCCTTGATGATTGTGATTGAATTTGATTGACTATGTTTAATGATTGATTGATTGTATTTTTTATTGTGTGTTTGATTGTCTTTGATGTTTGTTCCTGATTGAGTTTTTGATTGTTTTTAAAGAATCTATTAAACTTTTCAAATTAGTTTCATGTTTTAAGAAAACTATTTAATTTAGAAAAGGAAATTTTGAAATTGAAATTTGAAATTGAAAATTGAAATTTGAAAAGTTAAATTTGAAAATTGAAAATTAAAATTTGAAATTTGAAATTAAAATTTGGAAGTTGGAAGTTGGAAGTAGTTATTGGAAGTTGAAATTAAAAATGGAAGTTGGAAGTTGGAAGTGAAAGTTACTGGAAGTTGGAAGTTGGAAATGAAAGTTATTGGAAGTTGAAAGTTGAAAATGGAGGTTGGAAGTTGGAAGGGGAAGTTACTAAAAGTTGAAATTGGAAGTTGGAATTTAAAATTTAAATTTTAAAAATTTGAAATTTGAAATTTGAAATTTGAATTTTTTTTAATGATAGAAATTATTGTGTATAGTTAGTTGATTGTTAATTTAATTAATTTGATTTGAAATATTTGATGATTGATTGTGTTTGATTGATGTGTTATTGTACATGTTTTTGCTTGATTAATATTGAATGATTGTTTTAATGCCTTTTGGTATCACTTGATTCTCATACATTGCAACAAGTGGTAACATCTTTCTCATTTCTATTCATGATTTGTTTTTGATGTTGACAAAGGGGGAGAGAAAGATAAAAGATAAAATAGTAAGAAAAATTATCTATTGCTTTATGAGACAACTTTTTATATATGAAAAATATGAAATCTTCAATTGTCTCATATAAGCAATCATTGTAAAACCAAGGGGGAGTAAACTATATGCAAATAGATATTTTCTTTGTTGTTGCTCCTAACCTACAGGTGGTTGTCATTATCAAAAAGGGGGAGAATGTAAATCATGAAGATTTTGATATCAAGAAGAATTTGCTTGAGAAAGAGGGAGATGTAAATCATGCAAGCTTTGATGGTGTCGAGAAGAAATCACATGTTTGTCATCATCAAAAAGGGGGAGAATGTGAATGTATGTATACATGATTTTGGTTATGTCAAAGAAGAATCTAACAAGGCTGCTTCAAATGATAAGCATTTGCTTCAAGAATAATTCAAGATTGCTTCAACAAACAAAGCCTTGTTTCAAGATTCACTAAAGACCAAGTCTTGCCTTAAAACAAAGTGCTTTCAAGACATGCAAGGCTCTGGTAATCGATTACCAGGAAGTGTAATCGATTACCAGAAGACAGGGTTGAGAAATAGCTATTGAAAAAGGTTTTGAATTTGAATTTTCAACATGTAATCGATTACCATATGTCTGTAATCGATTACCAGCAACGAAACTTTGGAAATTCAAATTCAAAAGTCATAACCCTTCAAATTATAACTGTGTAATCGATTACACAAACATTGTAATCGATTACCAGTGGAAAGTTTTCAGAAAATCTGCCAACAGTCACATCTTTTCATTAGATTTGTGAATGGTCATCAAAGGCCTATAAATAAGTGACTTGGGCACGAATTTTAGACAGAGAGTATTTTTGGTCCAAAATGTCTTATCCTCTCAAAAGACAATGAGAGAGATTTCAAAAGAACTTCATTGTCAAATGCTCTCTCAAAAGAAATCCTTGACCAAACACTTGCAAAATCTATAAGGATTCTTACATGATCTTCATTGTAATATTCTTCTCTTGAAGAGAGAATTCTTCTTCCATTCTTCTTATTCAATGAGATTGGTTAAGAGATTGTGAGTCTCTTGTTGTAAAGCATCTGAACACAAGGGATGGGTTGTCCCTGTGTGGTTCAGACTTTGTAAAGGATTTTACAAAGATAGTGGAAATCTCAAGTGGGTTGCTTGAGTACTGGACGTAGGCACGGGTTGTGGCCGAACCAGTATAAAACTGTGTTTGCATTCTCTCTTCCCTTATCTTATTTATTTTGTTGCAATCAATTGTGTCTTGCATGTTTAAAGAACATTGTTAAATTGATTGTTGTTGCTTCTTCTGTATTCTAAGCCTATCCCTCTTAAGATTATTGAGGCCACAAGGTCCAACATATGTATCTCTTTTCATATTTTATATATGTATAAATATTTTCTACTCATTACTGGTGATTTCATTTTGTTCATAATGCTTGATTTTATTTGATCACTAGTTTCATGAAATTGGACTTTAAGTTTCACTAAAAAGTACTCTTAGAATTTGAATTCAATGAATTTAATCTTTACGTTACGTTGCTAGGAATAGAGCATAATGTTTTGATTGGAAATAGCACGAGATTATGATTTTAATGCTAGGATATTTATTTCATATGCGAGGGATTGATATTCGGTAAATATTCTTAGGATTCTTGAATGCGAGGGATCAATTCAAGGTGATTTAATGTGTGCATCAGTGATGTTAGAAAATAATTCATATATGTTAATCTTATTAGGATACTAAGGGTATGTAAAATGAAATCCAACACTAAATAGCATTCCATAAGCAATGGCATTACATTGAATGCATGGGGAAACAAAATTTAAGCACAACATACACCTACCCACAAGTGTGTCCAATCCTTCAATAAGGCTTAATCACCTAGTATGAATGTCATGCATGAGACTACAATCAGTCAATAATTATCTTATGATTAATGCATGATGCATGTGGGTACCTAAAAATAGTATTTATATGGTGCTCTTGGCACTAAGTCGTGGAATAACCTAGAGACTTGAGGTAGCACTAAGCCTAGGAGTGACACCTAGCCTCGAAGTGACACCTAGCCTGAAGGTGGACACTAAATCTTGGGTTGTCATGATGGATGATCAATTATTAAGTTTTTCAATTTATTAGCAGCCACGATCTAAAGATGAAAGATAGGTTTTAAGAGATAAGTCATTATCCATGAAATGTTTCTCCCTCCATAAATTTGTTTCCTCGCCCTTTAAATCTTGCACAACTCTTCATGGTATAGGTGTTTACACAATAATCCCTCTGGAAATCAAAATCGATCACATGAGGGAGGAGTCATGTAGGGCACCGCCTCCATGTAGAATAGTTATTTAGCAAGTAATGAAGCAACATCTAACTAGAATGAGTAGTGACTGCGGTAAGTTTAAAATTGGTGGGAACCTAGTCTTTAGCGAAGTTTTCAAAAATGGATTACTCAGAAATTTACAAATCAAGACACTTAGTCCCTGGCAAAGTCTTCAAACCAAAATCTACCATCTTTGTCATCATCGTGGGTAGTTCATATGCAGTTACCTATTCACACAATTAGGATGGTACCAATTGCTATAGTCTGTCAGAGTATCCTTAGGGGATTCAAAGCATAGGGAAAGTAATACAACACACATTACAATTCATTCCATGCTCATCAACAATAATCAGGTAATCGCATTTGCATCAATATACTCAATGATTATCCTCCATGTAGGAATTAATAATAGACATCTTAATTAGTCATCCCAAGCATAACGAAAGTCACATTTCAATTCAATGATCATTATAACCAATTGTGACACTCCAATGTATTCAAAGAGCATGACATTCCAACAACAATGGTGCAATTATTAATATCCCTAAGCAATCCACAACCTGCTAAAACTTTGGCAGCCAATATACACTCATGTCAATGCCACAAACATTACATTACACTATATTAGGTAAACAAAGCGACAGTAGAACTTTCAAGGATATGCACTATTGAGCCAAGCTTCACCGAAGACATGTGTTTATAACTTCGATACCTTTGAGACTATTACATATTTACTTTCTACTTTTTACACAAGAAAAATTAGTCACACTTGTTTACCAAAGGTCTTTTAATCATGATTATTCACTTGTACCATACTTTGAGTATTTATACCTCTCGGTTTTCATGGACTATATGTAAATTTGGCTGGATATTTGATAGGGAGCCAACAAGATGAGAAAAATATAGGAAAATTTTTCACGATTTGAACATGGTATCATTTAAATTTGGAGAACAAGGAACTTCCTATTTTAAAAGAAAAACTGATTGATTATTTTTGAACGCCTAAGCATTTGAGTAATGTACATAGCATAATATAAATGGTGGATCAAATATCTCTAATAATTGATAAACAATTTATGCTATTCAAACAAGGACATGATGGGGCTAGTGAAAAGCCATAACCTTTATACTACTCATAATATTGGATACCTAATTGAAGATCACATAGTGTAGGATACATCTATATAAGAGAATATGGCAAAAGAAAGTCCAAGGATATAACATCTTACTATTCGCGAGTACTAAGAACATCAACTATACATATTTGGGAGATATAGTTTTTTTTCAAAAAGGAGAGGATGTGAATACCCACTATAATAAGTCACAAATATTTACAAGGAAGGAAATAAGTCTAGGACATCGGGCTCCCACAGACAGATTATACAAAACAGAGCAAAACACAAAACAAAACATATAATAACACAACCGTCAGTAGTTGAATCTAGCACTCATTTGCCCTACCATTGTTGCCCTCATATGATCCTTCTCATCCGTTCACTGCTTAAAACCAAGCAAAACCAAGAAAACACAAACAAGAAGGAGTGAGGTTTTGTAGTAAAGTACGATAAAGGCAGAGTAATTAATCACACATAACAAATGTCTTATTTAACACATACACACTTATCGGATGACATAACCTTCCTACAGGGTTGGCAAAAGCCTTCAATTATATCACAAGTATAATAACAATTGCTATCAAGAAAAGTTATGCCACTCAAACACAAGTAGCCATACATACACCAACCTTCGCACAGATCTAAAATAGTTGCAGTTCACAAATATCAATCAATCACACAACTTGCAAAGTTAGTGGTCCTACGTGAATGTGATGCATGGGGTGCCCAAATAGTATTTATATGGTTCCCTTAACACTAAGCCATGGAATAACCCGGAACTCGGAATGGCACTTAGCTTGGGATAACCTCAAGTCTGGGGTGGCACTAAACCTGGATGCCACAATGATTTATTTTAATATCTTCCTCTTGTTATTTGAGACGTATAAGATGGATGGAATAAATTTAATAGAAAACATCTGCCCCTCATTCGCAAACCTTTCCTTCTTCATTTCACAAGTATTTCTCTCACCCATAAGATCAAATCATAAGTCTTTAATAGAGGATGATCCCTAATATATTTAGTAAAACAGTAAGTATGATTTTAAAAGCAAAGAACTAGAAATTAAAATATACTAAGTAATATGGTGGCAAGATTATATATATCTAGCTATAAATGTAAATAGATAGCATTTAAAGAACATAATATAAGTTTACTAAAACTCAGAGTTCCACATAAAGAAAATCATACATTTGCTTGAAAACAATTTTAGACCAATAACAAGGTAGTTTGGGTGAGAGAAATCTCAAAAATAGAAAACTTGTATTGGGGATGAAATTTTGCAGAGAGTTTCTCTAAAGTTAAGGAAGCACTGAAATTTTCTCATAATTTTACAAATACTGCAGCTTCCTCAAATGAAGTCCTTTTCCAAAGCATAGAAATCCAACTGCAGAACTTTATTTCATCTCCATACTCATCTTCACAAGTTAACAATTAATTCTCTAAAAATGCAAATCCACTGATTTTAAATTCTATTGGATCCTTGTCGAGTCTATTTCTCATTAAAAATACATTAAAAGCATCAATCTATGCCAAAAAGTGCAGTTTATTGTTTTATCTTGCAGTTACACAGAATCATAATCAACAGGGCAAGTTGCAATGTAAAGATCACTAAAAATAACACAAAATTTGAAATGACATAAGACAAATGGCATTGCGGAGAGGACAAACAAATCTTCAACACCACCTAAGGGCATTAAAAACAATGACCTGTAGCAATATAGTCCAGACCATAACACGGGTGATGTTATCTCAAAATTCCAACATGTAGTATTAAGTGTTTTAAGCATCATTTACCTCTAAATTCCTTCTAATTTCTTGAATATCAAAAGTGTAGTTTGCTTGGTTTCCAAAGTGCCTAAGACACTAACGAAATCAAAGATTCAAGCTTTACTACACACATCACTTGCTAACTTGTTCACAAGACAACTCACATGTCCATGCCTAAAATATGAATTTCCACACTTTACACTAGAGATTAACATATGACTTAACCAATTCATCATTACTTGTTCAAATATCCAGCAAGTTACTTATTTAAAATCATTATCTCAGAATCCATCTGCCATTTGATATACACATTAAATGCATACGTCAATCTAGTACCCACACTCCAATTGCATTTCCAAACACATCCTCTTTTTGCACCACAAGTTCAATTCACTTAGAGCAGAAACATACACAATTTAAGCATCTTTCAAATACCATTCACAATTTAACCATATAATTGAATTCTCTCACAACCAATATAATCAACACTTAATTGAACATGCTTCTCTTAATTGGAACAATTACATCAATTTAAATAATAAAGGGATAAATTGCACAATTTAAAGCAATTTCACACACAGGTCTCTATGGTCAAAATTCATATAATTGAAGCATAACCTCAATCAAACTTATTCCTTACTTAGTCAATCATAACTCATTCTATTAAAGCATTTAAATCATTTAAGCCATTATGAAATAGATTTCACAAGGTAGTGTAATCATGTACATTGATCACCATAATCATAAATTACATAATCATGTATCACATGACATATTTCAAAAAGTGCTCTTTAAGCACCTCAAACAACAATAATATATAAAAATTATATAATTTTTCATAAACACACAAGCAATCAATCAAACGCATATACTCAAAATACGTTATAGCAACTTATAAGATAACACCTCAAAAAATAGGATGTTACAATTGCTATGCCTTAGCTTTAAATTATTAACACTCATTCTTAGGACTTAGACTATAGTCATATGTGTCTAAGAAACTCAGATTGTATCTTCAACTTCATAGCTTTCATTTCCTATCCTTTGGTATAACAATATGGATCTTTCATCTTATAAGTCTTTAATTGAGAATCATGAACAATAGTTATATTACAGCAGTGTTAGTCCACAGTTTCATTTGACTTAGAGAAATAAAGATAAGTGTGTGAGGTAGTTCTAACTAAGGTCCTGATACATAGTTGAAGTTTTAAGAATAGATAAACTTTGTGAGTTTATAAAGTGCTTTACTTATTTTATTTCTACTAAGTCATGATTAAACACTCAAACATTTAAACACCAGTCCTTCCAACCTACAAGGTACAGGGAAATTATTTCTCCAATCAAAGCATGAACACAAGTGAATTAAAAACAACAAAAAAGTTGTTTTATGCAAAAAATTCTGCAATATACCCACTGCGACATAGTTGCCAATTTATTCACCAAAAATTCAATAGAAGTTTGAAAATTATGGGACCATATTGGTTAATTAGAGGACATGTGGAGTTATAGAATAACAAAAGATCACTCCCAAATTCATCCTAGGATGCTTCCACAATACTGGCCACAACAGGACAATTATGCTTTGAATTCCTACCATCTGCATAATTTTAGTGTTTCTAGTTTATCACTTCTAACTTATTTAAACTACCCATTTGGGCTTAAACACATAAAACTTAATTCATCCCCTATTGCTCAATATTCAAGGGTACACCTATTTTCATTAGATTTAATCGGAGCTACCTTGCTTAAACCAAAACAGAACAAACACCTCAAACTAGTCTGCATAGCATGCCTTCAACCTGTCTAGCATAAATATTCAGAAAATTTTATGTATAAACTAGAAAATTATGAGACCAGAGAGGTTAGAAAGAGAACTTTCAGAATAAAGGTTACTATTGTGACACCCTCTACCCCTCACATATATACTAATAAGGAATAAAAAAATTCAAATATTAATTAAAAGTAATTTTAAAACATTTTTTTAAACAAGTCTTTCAAAGGGGAAAAAGGCTCACATTCATTTTCTTCTACATCATATTCAAACTTGTCCAAATAAATAATAAAGTATTCTCGACTCAGCAAGGTCGTCTAAGCTTCATACAATTAATATAGAACCTATATCCTAATGTCACATCCTATCAGAGCGTTGTGTTCCCGTGTCTTCTAGCATGAGATTCTTCATAGTCATCCACCTATTCATCTGCTCCCCCGAACACAAGTTCAAGATCATCACAGGATCCAAACACAACAACACACAGGGAGTGAGTTATCACATTCCTAGCTAATAGAGAAACAAGACAATTAAATATTGTTAAGGGGAGCTGCTGATGGGACGGTTTGGTTAGGAGAGCAGGTGGTAGGTGGAGTGATTTGATAAGGGAAGTGCTTCTCATTAAACAACACATCCTTGGAGATATAGATGCGGCCAGACTTATTGTCAAGACACTTGTAACCCCTGTGAGAAGTAGAATAGCCCATAAAGATGCATTCTTTTGACCTGTATTGGAACTTAGGATTGTTGTAAGGGGTTAGAAGAGGATAACAAGCACAACCAAAGGCTCTGAGGAAGTTATAATCAGGAACATTATTGAATAGAACTTTGAGGGGAATGCAATGATTATGAGATGCAGGGAGTCTGTTTATGATGTACACAGCAGTATGAAAAGCATGGTCCCAGTAATGATAAGGGAGAGAGGAGTGGGAGAGTAAGGAGAGGCCCATCTCCACAATGTGCCTATGCTTTCTTTCGACCACACCATTCTGATGGTGGGTGTGAGGGCAGATAATGCGATGAATGATTCCTAACTGACTGAGATATGATGTAAAACTTCTGAATTCACCCCCCCAGTCAGATTGAATGGCTTTTATCTTAGTGTTAAGCTGTAATTCAGCTAATGCTTTGAATTGTTTGAAAATAGTAAGTGTTTCTGATTTGTCATGAAGAAAATAGACCCAAATATATTTGCTAAAAGCATCAATGAATGAGATGTAGTATTTGTAGCCCATAGAGGACTGCATGGGGGCTGGACCCCATAAATCACAATAAATTAACTCAAGAGGAGAATTATAAGTGCTTTGAGACAGTTGGGAAGGCAATCTGTGTGACTTGCCCAGACAACAAGAGATACACAAATCAGTTTTGTTTTTATTGAATGTAGGCATATTACATGATTTCAAGACATTATTCATAGTGTCTAGATTTGTATGGCCTAGCCTGTGATGCCATTGAAAATACAAGTCATTGTGACTAGTTACAATAGAATGAACAGAATGGTGTCTAGAAGAAAGACTAGAAGTAGTTGATGACTGAGAGTGAATGGGATAAAGTCCAGCCTTGTCCAATTTTCCTTGAAGCAAGATTTGATCATTGTCCTGAGATTTCATGACAAAGTGAGATGGATGAAATTGAATGTATGCATTATTATCAGATGCAAATTTTGAAACACTGATCAGATTTTTTGTTGATGCTAGGAACATGCAAAATATTATTTAAATGCAATGTATGATGAGGATGAGAAGGTGAAGGAAAAGCATAAGAGGAAATTCCAGTGACATGCAAACCTTGACCATTGCCAAGGAATATGTGCTCAAGGTGAGAAGGAGGAGGAGCAGAGCCTGGAGGAGGTTGCATGAGAGTAACATGCTGAGTAGCAGCTGTGTCAAGATTGTTGTTCATGGTAGGGTGCATGGCATAACTAGTGAAATTGGTCTGAGGTGCATATCCAGTGAAGTTGGCCTGAGGTGCTGCTTGCTGCCACTGAGGGTTACTTTGAGCCCAATTGTTGTTATTTGGTGTAGTGTTCCTTACATACTGATAAGGGTTGCCATGAACATAAGGTTGATTGCTTCCATAAGCAGCATTAAACCTGTGATAACAGTAGGAAGCATCATGGCCTGTGTGATGACAGACTTGACACTGAACAGTGGAATGACCCCCATGACCACCACGATTGCCACGGCCATTTCTTCCTCCACGGCCTCTAGATTGATTGTTGTTCTTGAAATTGTTGTTTTGAGAGTCGTAATTGCCTGAATTTGAGTTCCCAGTTGTCCAATTGGCTTGAGGAGCAATCTGGGTTTCTGTCGCAAAATTAGGGTTCACAGAATTGGGGGTTTTTGAATTTGGCTGAGATTGAGTAAAATTGAGGGATGCAGCTTCTTCAGTGATACGCGCCTTGTCCAATCGCTGCTCATGAGCCAGAAGAAGGGCCCTAATTTCCTCTAAATCGAACCATTCGATCTTTGAGTTGATTAGGGTTACGAGACTTTCAAATTCATTAGGAAGACCTTCAAGAATCACATCAAGTTGATCTTAAAGGGAAATAGACTCACCAATTGATGTCAATGAATCTGAAATGTGTTTGATTTTTGCCAAGAATTCAGAGATTGAAGATGATCCTTTCTTCGTGGTGCATAGCTGAGTTCGCAATTGTCGCGCCTGAGCCTTGGTTTTCGATTGAAAGGATTGATGGATATTTTCCCAGAGTTGGAATGTGTGCTTGCAACCAATGACAGAAGGAAGAATGGCAGGGGAAAGAGATGATTGCAGCCATGCTAAGAGGAGCTGGTCATGTAATTCCCAGTTGCTGAAAGCTGGGTTTTCAATATTGGCAAGGCGATCGTGTTCCGAAGCGTATTGAGGAGGTATCTCAGGAGTGACACAGAAACGATGAAGGCGATGAGCCCTTAGGACTGGTTCAATCTGTTGCAGCCATACAAGATAGTTTGTTGCATCTAATTTGACAGAAATCTTGTAGTTGAAAGAAGATAAAGGTGTGATTGTTGAGTTGGGTGTCGCCAAGATTGGTGGTGTACGAGGTGTGTGAGGTTGGGAATGTCTCTGATTTATCTCTTTTTGATGCAGAAGGAGAATCCGATTTGAGGACAAATCCTTCTCAAGAGGGAGAGATTGATGAGGACATGACCAAGAGCAAGGGCAAGGATCCACTTGAAGGACTTGGAGGACCTATGACAAGGGCTAGAGCAAGGAAATCCAAGGAAGCTCTTCAACAAGTGCTGTCCATACTGTTTGAATACAAGCCCAAGTTTCAAGGAGAAAAGTCCAAGGTTGTGAGTTGTATCATGGCCCAAATGGAGGAGGACTAAATGACACCACTTTGTTTCAATTTTAGAGTGTTTAGTTTGTCTAAATAATGGCCCAATCCTTGTAAAGTTGGCTGACCAAAAATATGTTTTGGGTTAATCAACTAAAAGGGCTTTAGTTAGGTTTAGTTCAAGTTGTAATAAGGGCCCAATTGGCAACCTAGGCATCAGCCTTTTGGGAGACCAAATGGTGGCTGACTTGTTGGCTGTTGGGGGTGACTTTTGGTTGCCACAATTTCAGTTACACTCAGCCATTAAGTTTTTTTAATTCCCTAGGTTAATGGCATTAAGTTATTTTAATTCTAGGTTAGTGGGTCATTACTAAAATCTGCTGTAAAGCTTCTATATAAGCTGAACCATTTTATCAATAAACACAAGTTGAGTTTTATTCAGAAAATTAGAGTTTATCTCTTTTATCTTAGTGAGAGTGATTCTCCTAAATTCTTGAGTGATTCAAGAACACCCTGGCTGTATCAAAGGACTTTCACAACCTTTGTGTGTTGCCCTCGCTGGAAAGAGTGATTCTTTCCTTCCTATCATCTCCACCCTTGTTCTTTCAAACCACAATTCCAGAAAATCCACCTCTGCCCAAAATTATCTCGTGACCATAACTCCCATTTCACACACTCAAATTAAGTGATTCTTGAGCCTAAATTGAATTTCAAAACGAGACCTTTCACCTCGTTTTGGAATCACCTCATTTGGAGCCCTGTAGCTTCCGTTATTGCCATTTCTATATTTCTGTCCAGCCACCACTTAACCTACGTTTTACCATCCCATTCATCCATTTTATGCCAGAAACCACCTTATTAAGACCCACGAGATTAACCACCTTATTTTCCATCCTTTCCTTAATCAATTTCCGCATTTTCCATCAAGGTTTAATCCTAGACGATCCTAAGTCAGCCCTTGTGCCATGAGGGTTCATATCATTTGGTAATCAGAGCTCCGGTTCTAGGATCAACACTTCCTTTGCTAGAAATATTGGGTAACATTTCATTATTGATTTGATGATTACAACAAAGGTCTATATATAGAGCAGAGTTCACAATGAGGCCTAACTCTGACTCTAACAATTACTAACTGATTCTGTTAGTAACTAACAGAATCACAGCATACTAACTAACTAAGAAGAGACATCTAATAGTAACCACAAACAGTTTTTACAACTAATTGAAAACTAACTGAATTTAAGACTTCTCTCTAACAAATATACATATTATATAAATGAGACACCACTTGCTTAAACATAGCTCACGTAACTTCACCACTTCATCATTCAAAATTCACTTTTCAATTATCAATCACATTACACAAGAATCTCACACTTCGATCAAGATATAATAACACATCAATTAGCAAGCATATGCAATAGTTATGCTAAGACTCAATCCTATATGCAATGTGGTACCATGTCAGTGAAAAACCATCCTGGGGCGCTTAGGAGTACATAACAAGACACACCACACAATGGGTTTGTCAGGTCACTCTCACTAAGTAAGATCATAGGGAGACCAGTCAGGGTCACGATGTTTTGCGAGAATGTTCCAACCATATGGGATCAGCATAGGCTTAAAGGAGCACTCAAACCCGGTGACCCCCAAGGCCTACACTCCGAAGAGTCCGTCAGGGCCTCTCCCTCCTGATTCAGGTCCAACCCCTAAAATAATTTTTGCATGCAGGCATTGCTCATGAATTATACAATACCCACGACCTTACACTCGTGTTTTAAACACGTTCAACACAATTGCGCTACGATTTAACACTGGTTCCTAAATAGGAAACCTATATTTTCTCTTTAACACTGCGCATCAACGCTTTTCTCAAGATAACGCTGGTCGGGTTATTGTACAATTCATAGCTTACAACACAAGTGATTTCACATCAAGTGTTAACTACACACTTATCCACAACTAGAACTCATTCACAATTTCACATCTCATAGTGTCACAATCCACCATCACATGTTCACATGTATCTCACAAATTAACACATGTTCAACTTTACACTTATACTCAATCTCAATAACAATATTATAATCTCAAAGCAACATGTTATTCTACAATTCATCACATACTCACAATTTGAATCATCATTTCATATCCTCAATATAACAATTTATATAAAAGACTATCACAACATGAGGACTAAAACCCCTCAAATAATATTACACAATTATATCAAAATCATAGGTCGAAATATACAAATATCAAGAACACAATTTATCAAGCAATTTTCATTAGGACATCAATATTTTATTTATAATCATAAAGGAAAAATTGCAATTTAACAAACATCCCAAAATAAAACCCCAATTTAATCCTCTAAGGATCCCTACACATGTTCTCACTAATCCCCAACTGTGAATAACTCATCCCTTACCTCTGAGCGGACTCACGTGTCTTCAGCCAGCGATAGCAACATCTCTAGCGGTTCCCGAAAATTCTTTCAATTATTCATCCGACTGCTCCGATAGAATTCCCAAACGTCAGAGAGACGGAGAAGAGATTGAAACCTCCACTTGTACTGTCTTCATGCGATTCCTTTTTCTCCCTCCACGAATATTATCTCGCAAATCCCAACGGTGGAAGCGTGCGGAATTGAATTTCGAACAACATATCCAAATTTCATCAAAATCCAACGGCTAAAGAAACCGGGATAGTAGTTTTCCCGAGACAGTTTTGGGTTTCTGCGGGAAATTAAAATGGTAAAATGCGAAGGGTTTTCCTCTAAGCTCAGATATTATTTTGAAATTCTCAACGGTGAGAATGTTCGGAATTGGATTGCGAACATGATACTCAAATTTCACGACGATCCAACGGTGAACGGGTTCGAGATCATCGTTTTTCTGAGACAGGTTTGGTGGACTGCGGGAAAAAGAAAGGGTTTTGAGAGGAGAAGGGGAAAAACGAAAATGAAGCCAAAAATGAGGCAGCTGACTTAACATAACTATTTATACCTAGGGTACTCAGTCTATTATTTGCTCTATATTTATTTATTTATTTATTTATTTATTTTACCAAAAAGCTTTTTAAATTTATTTACGAAAAATTGGGATGTTACAACTATAATATCAGCACCTAATGCTTTCAGACTTAGATGCATGAGTTACTGCAAGACAACTCATTTTTTATCAAATTTGACAGCAACCAATTTTTTTTTTTGGCAAAAGATGTGCTAAGGCTCACTTTCTGATGAATATGTAGTAATGCTAATGTTTCTTTTGCTTTCTATGCTTCATCGAGTAATGCTAATAATTCACTCAATTCTTCAACTATACCATCCCCAATTTCTCAACCAACCACTTACACCAAGGTAATCCTATGTATAGAGACTTTGCAAAGCATTTGAAGCACTCACTCACACCAATATTGTAAACATCAAGGTTATTCATGCCACATTGCAAACTAGTTCACATAGATTATTATAACAATTAGTCACCAACATGTGCAATTGTTAATTACTCATTTCCACAACACTTAATAAGGTAAATACGTAGTTTCCATAGATAAATCCAACAGAGTAGAAATTTCATCACATGTTCATTACCATCATTCCAATGACACTAGTTCTGAATTCATACATACATAGTATTTCATTCTAACAATTTACTACTCAATGGTCTCAAAGATCAATAAGCAAGGTTATTGTACCTCCAACAATGTTCTCAATTAAACATGCACACTCATATAATGGCACAAACTATTTATACTGGTTTGGTCGTTCGGACCTACATCCAGTTATATTTGACAGCCCGAGTCAAATCATCCCACTAAGAACTTCTGATTACAAACACTATATGCATAGATCAAACCTTTTTCCTATATTGAACATTACAAGAAAGAAAGAGAAAACACCATCTTGTTGAACCCAACAACAAGAATATAAAACAACAAATTAATGTGACTCCAATATTCTCATCACATAGTTGACCACAAGAATTAGCCTAGTTACCAATTCACCATCAACTCTGGCCAAAAATCATCTTCTAAGCTTCCCTTACACAAGTCTCGATGCCTTTAAAATATTTGGAAGCCCCAAGACTCAATAGAAGGTAAACTATTTATAAACTTTTCAAAATTGTTCTTGTTCTTGTTGATTTAATCATAATCTAATCAATTAAATTGTTCTTGTTGAAGTTGGGTTTTAACTACAGAATGATGTAATGGATTGAAATAAATTTAATCTGTTATTTTAATCTAACAAAGCCATCAATTAAGTTTTGGACTTCATGTAATTGAATACCAGAATCATGTAATCAATTAAATCAACAAACAAAAACCATTCTGAATGAACACAAGCTTATTGTAATCGATTCCTGCTTTAGTCTAATCAATTAAAGCAATAAAACTTGATTCTATAAAAACAACTCTTTTGAACTTAGTGGGGGATCTAGGTATCCTAGAGCCAATGGAAGCAATTTATTTTTAAAATATTATTATTATTATTATTATTATTATTATTATGGTTGTTGTCATTAGGGATGTCAACGGGATAAGGCAGGGCAGAAAGTACTTCCCTGCTCCCCATCCCCATCCCTGATCCTCGTCGTGGAAAACTTTTTTCCCCATTTTTGTCCTTCGTGGGACCCTAAATTTTTTATATATATATATATATATATATATATATATATATATATATTAATTTTAAACTATAATATAAATAAATTTAAAAAAGATTTAAAAAATCTCACCAACATAATATTCAAATTTAAATAATCCATAGAAGATTAAACTCAAATAAACAAACATGGACAACAAGTTTAATTTGAACTAATACAAACATAATGTTCAATGATAATACAAATAGTTCAAACTACAAATATTTTTTTGTAATATTTTGAACAACCAGTAAGTCTCAAGTCCTTCAGTTTAGCAACCAACAATTCTAAAGTCCTTCAATTCAACAACCAGCAAGTCAACAACCCTCCAATGTTTTAAGTTAGTAAACTAATAGTATATTAGTATATATCCGTTACCTCACTATCATCATTCATGTCCTCAACAATAGGTGCAAATAGATGCGTTATGTAACACTTTTTATGCCTATCCATAAGTTTTACAGAAAGCGCATATTGGATTAAGGTACATTAGATTACATTTCAATATATCCTAGAGCTATTAAAAAATATGGATTCATTTAAAATAAGGCTACATGAGTCTAGAGTTGTTGTAGCCAGTCAACCAGGAATCATGATATATAATGCCTTGATCAACTAGTCAACAATATAAATATAAGAGTAGCATATATATCAAATTGAAATAGATAAAATCAGATAAAGAATATATAAAACACCAGTGGAAAATATATAAAAAGATTAAAGTGAATTACTAAAAGTCAAAATGGCCAAAAGTGTTTAGATTTTTAGTAACTAAAATATCTTATTTATACTATTTCGTAAAAATAATTTAAGAACTTAGTATAAAGAACACAGACTAACTTATTCACAGCTAGGAGCCAGGATGTAAGTTAGTTTGAATGTGCTTGGAAATCTTTGGCTGTAATTCATGTAATGGTCAAATATAATAGAACTTTTAAGTTACCTGTTACAATGAATATTTGTTGAATAACTAATGAGCCCATTATAAGTGCTAAGAAAATAGAATGGAAAACTAAACATGAACTTTTCTGCCAATGTACCGCACTCATCATTCTGTTGCAAGTAACAATTTACGGGAAAAAAAAGACAATGAAGAAACAAACAGGAAGACAGTTGAGCCCCAAATTATATATTGTCAATGATGAACCACCGACATAACTTGTAATATCATCCATGACCATTAATTCACAAAAAAATGATCTTTTAAAGAAATAAAGAAAGCCCCAATAATCAAAACATGAAAGTAAACTTGGGTTTGAACTGGAAACTCAAATCCAAGCAACCAACTAGCCAAAGAAAATAGATTAAAACTTTCAAATATAAAATGTAATTTCAAAATGATCAAGCAAAACCATGAAAAAAAAAGCAATAAAGGTGATGTGTAGCAAACAAATCCATTGGCAGGAAGAGAGTAGCCAACACTTACACTCTGAGGTGACCAGCAGCAAGTGGTGACGAGACTGGATGGTGACAGTGCAATCTGGGGAGAAGTGAACGGTGCAGCACGGTCTAAGGTGAAAAGTCAAGTGAACAAGTTATTTGTGGGTTTGAACTTTTAGGGGGATTGATTTGTTACTTGTTAGGGTTTCTTAAAATACAAGGGCAATTTTGTAATTTTCTCCAACCGGAGACTCACGGGATAGGGGAATAATCTTCGTCCCCATTCCCTTGTCGTGCCCATGGGGAAATATTTATCCCATTCTCGTTCCTATAGGGGAAAATTCCCCATCTGCAAGACCCTGAATAGAACAATCCCCAGGGGCATTCCCGTTTATGGTACAAATTGACACCCCTAGTTGTCATGGCCATAATTTACTCATAATTCTTGACATTACAGAAACTGTGGGAAAATGTAAAAAATGTGGTTTATGTGACCGCAATTACGACTGTGATGCAATTACGGTAAGTCAAAAAATATTTACATTATGGTCACAATTATGGTTGCAAACTACAATTTGAAACTATGACTATCATAAAAACATGTGATGAAATTAAATGTGTAGTTGAATAAAGTGTAAAAGCACTAAATGAACTAAAAAGAGAACAACACATAAGAAAAAAATTAGTCAATGAAAAACAAAATTTCACAATGGCTGGGAAATCGGGGGGTAATAGGTTAAAATTCTAAAATTTGAGGGGGCAAAAAGATAACAACATTGTATATGTATTATGTATATACTTATATTTTTCTTAAAAGTCAGAGGGGGCATTTGCACCCTCTCAAACTAATGTAAGTCCACCTATTATTGAACTTTACTAAGACTTGTGTAATCGATTAACCCGAGTGTAACAAATTATCAAGTGTTTCTTGTTTAATATGAATCCAAAACTAATGTAAATCAACTTGGCTAATCAATTGGTAACTTCTAAAAGTAATCTAGGCAATCATAAACTAAATGTTTAAATACTGATTATAGTTCATCGAAGTAGTTTATTAAATATTTTAACTTTTATTCAAAATATATGTCCATGCAAATTTAATGGTTAACTTCTAAGAAACTATGAACTAACACAATAGAATCTAACACCATTACGTCAACCCTATGGATTCACACTCTCTTCATTTATAGAAACTACTATCTCAAATTAACATTATTCCAAATTTTGTGGTCCAAAAATAAAATAAATAAATGTTTTGGATGTTAGAGTAGATCTCACTAATCGAATTTCCTTCATTTTTTATTCCTTACATTTTTTGTTCATAAATATTAAACAAAATCAATAGAGGTAAAATACATGGAGTAACTTTAAACTTTTAATCTACATGAATGAAGGTTGGGTTGACATTACATGAACACCTATGGTTGATATGTCTTTACACAATTTTCAAATTTAATAGTGTTTAATGGTGTTTGGATGTGCACCATGATGTCAACTAATTTGACAATTTTTTGCAGTCAACGAACTCCCCTTATGTGAACATGTAGTTGTGTCCTCAGCTAATCAATCTTCTCCCACATCCTCTTATTCTTAAATCCATCATGATTTTATTTTTATTAGATAAATACATCAAGCAAACCCTTGTTTGAGATCAAAATCCCAAAGCTACCGGTAACTACAACGAGGAATAACATTTATGTATTTGCATGTAGTCCCACATTGTGCAAAATATGAAGGAAAAAATAAACTTTATAAACCCCCCATTAAGATTGTTGGAACAATTCTATGACTTTGTTGGGTTGGGTTGTGAGTGAGAAATGTTGGTTTGTCTTGTTAAACTGATTGAGCAAGTTTAGTCATTTGATTGAAATCTATATGTTTTAGTATTTGGTGTTGCAATCACATTTTGCTAGTGAAGATTATTATACCTAGGGGCAGAACCATGTATACTCAAGCAGGGGCATTCACCCCCTAAGTCAGAAAAAGATGTAGATAGTATATATCAATACACTTATATAATGTTTCCCCTACTAAATTTTGTTATTGTCGCCCCTCCCCTCACATTGCACCCCTTTTTAGAAAAATGAATAGTATCAATACACTATTTTTTTTTATATTTCATGTCTAATAAAAAAGCCAAAATATATAAAAATATATAATAAATTTTATCTATAAAGAATTTTTAGGTGTAAATAGAAAGTTAATTGAGTAGTGTTATTAAATATTGTATTCATTTTCTCTTTTCATTTCAATTTTGAGTATTTAAAATCATTATTTTTCTATTTTCAAAGGAATTAGGAGGGAAAAACAAAGCAAGTTAAACAACTTGTTTTCTTTTTCTAGTTGGTGTTTGTAGTGAGTCTTGTGACACCCTCTACCCCGACATATATATATAAATAAATAAAAGAAATAAGAGATCAAATTTAATTAAAAGTTTTTAAAATACATTTAAATACAAGTCTTTCAAAAGGGTAAAAGGCTCACATTCACTTTTCTAACACCATAATAAAACTTGTTCAAATAATTAATAAATTATTTCGGCTCAAAACACGGTTGTCCAAGACCTCATACAATTAATATAGCAGCTTATACCCTAATGTCACATCCTATCAGAGCATTGTGTCCCGACGTCCTTCAACACAAAGTTCCTTAAAGCAATTCACCTAGTCATCTGCTCCCCCGAACACAAAGTTCAAGATCATCACAGGATCCAAACACAAACAACAGAGGGAGTGAGTTATCACATTCCTAACTAATAGAGAAAAATAAGACAACATATAGGTATAAATATTATATAACAAAATACAATTTACTTGAGCATAACTCACGTTATTTCACCACATGTCTCATTCATTTTCACAACATTCGCATACTTAATAGTCAAAACACAATATCATCAAATCAATCAATATAGAACAATACACAAGCGTTATGTAGCAGATACACTAAGACTCAATCCTATATGCAATGTGGTACCATGTCAGTGAAAAACCTCGTCGGGCGCCTAGAAGTACATGACAAGACAAACCACACACTAGCAAGTCAAGTCACTCTCACTAGGCAATATCATAGGGAGACCAGTCAGGGTCATAGTGTTTTGCAAGAATGCTCCAACCATGTGGGATCGACACAGACTTAAAGGAGCCCTCAAACCGGGTGACCCCCAAGGCCTACACTCCGAAGAGTTTGTCAAGGCCTCTCCCTCCTGATTCAGGTCTAACTCAGAAAACATTTTAGCACACAGACTCTATCTATGAACTGTACAAAACACACGACTCCTCAATTGTTCTCAAATATTTTTAACTCGTCGCCCTTTAAGGGTCTTGGCATTAACTCATCGCCCTTTAAGGGTCTTAGCATTAACTCGTCGCCCTTAAAGGGACTTAGCATTAACACGTCACCCTTAAAGGGTCTTATAGTTGTGTGATTGTACAATCCACAATTTACAACTCAATGCACACAACATCTCAATCACGTGCATACTCAATTTATCACATACACTTGATTTCAATCACAATGTTATAATCTCAAAATAATATGTTATCACACCTCATGAATCATACACACTTTACCTATGAACTATGCAATACACACAACTACTCAATTATTTTCAAAATCATTTTAATTCGTTGCGCTTGTGATTAAACTCATCGGGCTCCCACAATGGATCCTATCACAATACTCATCACACAAAACTCGTCGCCCTTAAAGGGTCTTACAATTGTGTGATTGCACAATTCATTGCTCACAACACAATACACATCTCAATATACATGTATTTCATCATTCATCACATGTTCAATTCACCACATACTCACAATTTGAATCATCATTTCATATCCTCAATATAGCAATTTATGCAAAAGACTATCTCAACCTGGGGAGTAAAACCCCTCAAATAATATTACACAATTATATCAAAATCATAGGTCAAAATATACAAATATCAAGAGCACAATTTATCAATAATATCTCATTAGAAAATCAATATTTTATTTATAATTATAAAGGAAAAATTGCAATTTAATAAACATCCCAAAATAAAACCCTAATTTAATCTTCTAAGGATCCCTACACATGTTCTCACTAATCCCCAATTGTGACTAACTCATCCCTTACCTTTATGCGGAGTCACGTCTCTTTTGACAGCGATAGCGGCATCTCTAGTGGTTCCCTGAGATTCTTCCAGTTTTTCCTCCGACTGCTTTGATAAAGTTCCCAAACGTCAGAGAGACGGAGAAGGGATTGAAACCTCCATTTTTACTGTCTTCGTGCGATTCATTTTTCTCTCTCCTTGAATATTATCTCGCAAATCCCAACGGTGCAAATGTGCATAATTGAATTGCGAACCACATATCAAACTTTCATGAAACTCCAACGGTTAACGAAACCGGGATCATAGTTTTACTGAGACCGTTTTGGGTTTCTGTGGGAAAAGAGAAAGCTACGGTGCGAAGGGTATTTCTCTTAGTTACGACATGCTTTTGCAATTCCCAACGGTGAGAATGCTAGGAATTGGGATGCAAACGTGATGCTCTAATTTCACGATGATCCAACGGTGAATGAGTCCAAGATCGTAATTTTTCTGAGACAGGTTTGGTGGGCTACGAGAAAAAGAAAAAACTTTGGAAAGAGAAGAGAGAAAAATGAAAATAAAAGGAAGAAGAAGCATCCTCAGTCTGAAAACTGATATACCACGTCTCTACTTATACCTAGTATACTTACAACTTATTATTTACTTTATTTATTTATTTTTATTATTTTATAAAAAAACTCTATCAAATGAATAAATAAAATATCTTTTTTTCTCTCAAACTATTATTTTATTATAACTATTTTTCTTTATTTATTTAATTATAAAACATCATTATTCTCTAAAATTTTATTTACTAAAAAATGGGATGTTACAAGTTTTGTTTTAAATATTGTATTATATTAGGATTCAGTTTGGCTATAATAAATTAGTTTTAAAAATGAGATTAAAGTATGACAATTTAAAAGAACGTTTTCTTCATTCTTCATGATTAAAGATAATTTTGATATATCTTAGTCTCTTCTTATATCATAAAATTTTTAAATTTCACTACGTACAAATAAATGATTTTGATTTATCGTTACAATTACTTTTATAAGATATATGAAATATTACTTATAATTTTAGGTAATTATTAGTAGTAAAAATTAGTAATTTTATTTTCCTTATCTTGCATTAAATTGTTGTCATCGCTAATAAATTTTTCTGGTTTCGTCCCTGGTTATATCTCCATACAAGATTGTCTATGATGACTAAAGTCTAGCTAAAATACAAATAGCTTCTGCACATTGGTAATGAAAGCATATTGGTAAGGGATTTAACGAAATTCATATGGGTTATTTTTCTTAATTATCATATCATAGTTATTTTTGAAGTTAGGTTGAAATATTCACTAGTAAACAATTGTTACCCTTTTTGCCAAGTACTATATTTCATTTAATATCTAATATGCATATGATCTATATATAACCCTCTTATGATCTAGGGCCATGTAGTAATATTTATTTTTTGGTCACTAGCTTGTGCAATAACATTGAATTTGAATATGCACTGGTGCCCCCCCCCCCCCCCCCCCCGGTATTATATCACTATTTTCACTTTTGTAGTCAGTTCATAAAATGTTATTGCCAAAGGTCGTATAAAATGCGAAACAAAAGATTGTTATGATAAGGGAAAAAACCATATAATACCTATATTTGTCTCTCACTCTAATATTTGTATGTTTAATTTGGTATTATAAACACTAATCTAATATGGGGTAGAAGGACCAAGTCAAACAATTTATTATTAGTTGACTTGTTTTATACCCGGTTATCTAATCATGATCACAACTTAAATGCTCTCTAAATATGCATGCTTAATTAAAACAATTGGAGGCATGCCAAAATTTGTGGGTATGTTAGAGAGAATCCATGCTATTCGGAACTAAAACTAGCCAAAGGCTATAGTTTTCTACAACCCTTAATGGTTCTCTACCAACAAACCATGTTTTCTACTTCAATATAATGTCTTGTTCATTCCCTTGTGTTCCCAAAACTACGCAGCCTTGGGCCAACCAAGGTGGTCAGTTATGGCTTACCCTTGTTCTAACAAGGCCTTAGGTTGCTACCTCTTATTTTCCATTGTTATATCTTTCTTTTTCAACCTTTTCTCGTGCTCATTTTGATCATGGATTTATCCATATTGAACCAATAATATTCCCAAACGTTGATGCTTATGCACCCACACTTGAATTTGATACTATTGCACCAACTCCAAAAATTGAAGATGATTCACAACTTGCTCCACCACCCGAAGTTGGTGCCATTCCACCAACTTTTGAAGTTCAAAATGATGCACCACTTGTAAATGAAAGGCTAAAAAAGGCCTATGTTGCTCTTCAAGCATGGAAAGAGGCTATTTACTCTGACCCTTTGAACACAACTGGTAATTGGGTTGGTGAAGATGTCTGCTCCTACAATGGTGTGTTTTGTGCTCCCGCCATTGATGATCCCACATTGAATGTGGTTGCTGGTGTTGATCTCAACAATGCGGACATTGCTGGTCACCTCCCAGAAGAGTTAGGCAACTTGTCAGATATTGCACTTTTCCACATTAACTCCAATAGATTTTGTGGAATTGTGCCAGAGACCTTGGAAAATCTCACACTTCTTCATGAGTTTGACATTAGCAACAATCACTTTGTTGGTGGTTTTCCATCTGTGGTTCTCAAATGGCCAAACTTGAAGTACTTGGATATCAGATACAATGACTTTGAAGGACCCTTACCTCCAGAGCTATTTGAGAAGGATCTTGATGCAATATTTTTGAACAATAATCGTTTCACGTCTATCATCCCAGACACTCTAGGAAAATCCAAGGTCTCAGTTGTGACCTTTGCTAACAACAAATTCACGGGTTGTATTCCAAAGTCTATTGTGAACATGAAAAACATGAATGAGATTGTGTTCATGGGCAATGACCTTGGAGGTTGCTTGCCACAAGAGATTGGATTGTTGGAAAGCATAACTGTTTTAGATGCTAGTCATAATGGTTTTGTAGGGACTCTTCCTAACTTGTCAGGACTGAAGAATGTTGAGGTCATAGACATTGAACACAACAAGCTTAGTGGATATGTGTCTAACATTGTTTGCCAACTTCCTTTGCTGAAGAACTTCACATTCTCTAACAACTACTTCAATGGGGAAGCTCAAACTTGTGTGCCTTCATAAGTTTTGTTTCATGGAGTTTGG